>NC_068325.1:1257143-1562143 GCF_025860055.1 Xyrauchen texanus
TGTACTTCGTTCAGTTACGTATTGCTTAAATCAACCCGGAAGTCTGTACTATTTTCTGGTGCAGAGATATGTGATTTGTTACTCGGTTGCTAGGGTAACCCCATCTGGTTGCTAGGCAGTTACCATAGTGATAGTAATCAAGTGCTCCTTGCCATCCTGATTGAAATAAGTCAACCCGGAAGTCTCTACGTTTTTCTGATGCAGAGATATGTGATTTGTTACTCGGTTGCTAGGGTAACCCCATCTGGTTGCTAGGCAGTTACCATAGTGATACTAATGAAGTGTCCTTGCCATCCTGATTGAAATAAATCAACCCGGAAGTCTGTACTGTTTTCTGTGATGCAGAGATATGTGATTTGTTTACTCGGTTGCTAGGGTAACCCCATCTGGTTGCTAGGCAGTTACCATAGTGATAGTAATCAAGTGTCCTTGCCATCCTGATTGAAATAAATCAACCCGGAAGTCTGTACTATTTTCTGGTGCAGAGATATGTGATTTGTTACTCGGTTGCTAGGGTAACCCCATCTGGTTGCTAGGCAGTTACCATAGTGATACTAATCAAGTGTCCTTGCCATCCTGATTGAAATAAGTCAACCCGGAAGTCTCTACGTTTTTCTGATGCAGAGATATGTGATTTGTTACTCGGTTGCTAGGGTAAGCCCATCTGGTTGCTAGGCAGTTACCATAGTGATACTAATCAAGTGTCCTTGCCATCCTGATTGAAATAAGTCAACCCGGAAGTCTCTACGTTTTTCTGATGCAGAGATATGTGATTTGTTACTCGGTTGCTAGGGTAACCCCATCTGGTTGCTAGGCAGTTACCATAGTGATACTAATCAAGTGTCCTTGCCATCCTGATTGAAATAAGTCAACCCGGAAGTCTCTATGTTTTTGTGATGCAGAGATATGTGATTTGTTACTCGGTTGCTAGGGTAAGCCCATCTGGTTGCTAGGCAGTTACCATAGTGATACTAATGAAGTGTCCTTGCCATCCTGATTGAAATAAGTCAACCCGGAAGTCTCTACGTTTTTCTGATGCAGAGATATGTGATTTGTTACTCGGTTGCTAGGGTAACCCCATCTGGTTGCTAGGCAGTTAACATAGTGATACTTATCAAGTCTCCTTGCCATCCTGATTGAAATAAATCAACCCAGAAGTCTCTCTGATTTTCTGGTGCAGAGATATAGTTACTGCTAAACGGTTGCTAGGGTACTCTGTGTAGTTGCTAGGGAGTGGCTTGGCAGCTGCCAATCATGAATCTCCAAAGGCTGCTTGTCAGTATGAATGATATAAACCAACTCCCATGCCTCTGTGACATTCAGAATGGAAGATATCCCTCTATGGATTTTGGTTGTTAAGGTGCTCGACAATGGTTGCTAGGGAGGGGCTAGGAAGTGTTGAAGTGATGCATGATTGGCTGTTTGCTGTCCCGAGTCAAACGAGACCACCCTTGTGTTTCTATGACACTTCTATCCGGAGATATCCCTTTGATCTTTTTCAATAGAAGTCTATGGGACTTGTTGCTAAGGTGCTCTTAATGGTTGCTAGGGCGTGGCTTGATAGCTTCACAATGATCCAGAGAGACTGATTGGTTGTCTGAGTAAAATGAGCCCACCCCCTCGTCTCTATGACACTGTGATCCAGAGCTATGTTCAATACAAATCCCTATGCCTTTTCATTTCATGGGCCGTCCTACACCATTATAAGTCAATTGGGGCATTTTTGGGCAGCTCCTGCCCCCCAGGGGTGCAACTTTTACCCCATATTGAGGTATGCTCTTACAGAGCCTGCCAGCCTCTTCAAATGTGGCAAATCACACGTTTCTACGAAATCCTCGCTTGGAGCTGTGACGCGTCAAAGTTTGTCTCAATGTTAAGTCTATGGGATTTTTCGGCCGCTTTTTTGCCCCTGGGGCAAATACCGTACCCCCGATCGCTTATAAAAGTCATAGCACACGTGTCCTCAATAGGCCGTTCGATTTGACACCTCATTCGTGGGTCTACGCCAAACGGTGCGGGACGAGTTAGGTGCCGAAGTTTTGTTAAGAGATATAAAAATAAAAATAAAAATAAAAATAACTAGATAGGTACATTTCCTGAAGAAAATGTGAGTGGTGCTTGCCGTGGCAAAACTCGTGAAACAGCATGTTATAACTTGAAAAGAGCAAAAATTATGGTCATGAATAAATCAACCCAGAAGTCTGTATGATTTTCTGGTGCAGAAATATGTGATTTGTTACTCGGTTGCTAGGGTAAGCCCATGTGGTTGCTATGCAGTTACCAAGGTAATACAATACATGGCTCCTTTCCATCCTGAGTGAAATAAGTCAACCCGGAAGTCTCTACGTTTTTGTGATGCAGAGATATGTTATTTGTTAGTCGGTTGCTAGGGTAACCCCATCTGGTTGCTAGGCAGTTACCATAGTGATACTTATGAAGTCTCCTTGCCATCCTGATTGAAATAAGTCAACCCGGAACTCTCTACGTTATTGTGATTCAGAGATATGTGATTTGCTAGTCGGTTGCTAGGGTAACCCCATCTGGTTGCTAGGCAGTTACCATAGTGATACTAATGAAGTCTCCTTGCCATCCTGATTGAAATAAGTCAACCCGGAAGTCTCTATGTTTTTGTGATGCAGAGATATGTGATTTGTTACTCGGTTGCTAGGGTAACCCCATATGGTTGCTAGGCAGTTACCATAGTGATACTAATGAAGTCTCCTTGCCATCCTGAGTGAAATAAGTCAACCCGGAAGTCACTACTGTTTTCTGGTGCAGAGATATGTGATTTGTTACTCGGTTGCTAGGGTAACCCCATCTGGTTGCTAGGCAGTTACCATATTGATACTAATGAAGTGTCCTTGCCATCCTGGTTGAAATAAATCAACCCGGAAGTCTGTACTCTTTTCTGGTGCCGAGATATGTGATTTGTTTCTCGGTTGCTAGGGTAACCCCATCTGGTTGCTAGGCAGTTACCATAGTGATAGTAATCAAGTGTCCTTGCGATCCTGAGTGAAATAAATCAACCCGGAAGTCAGTACTATTTTCTGGTGCAGAGATATGTGATTTGTTACTCGGTTGCTAGGGTAACCCCATCTGGTTGCTAGGCAGTTACCATAGTGATAGTAATCAAGTGTCCTTGCCATCCTGATTGAAATAAGTCAACCCAGAAGTATCTACGTTTTTCTGATGCAGAGATATGTGATTTGTTACTCGGTTGCTAGGGTAAACCCATGTGGTTGCTAGGCAGTTACCATATTGATACTAATGAAGTGTCCTTGCCATCCTGGTTGAAATAAATCAACCTGGAAGTCTGTACTCTTTTCTGGTGCCGAGATATGTGATTTGTTTCTCGGTTGCTAGGGTAACCCCATCTGGTTGCTAGGCAGTTACCATAGTGATAGTAATCAAGTGTCCTTGCCATCCTGAGTGAAATAAATCAACCCGGAAGTCAGTACTATTTTCTGGTGCAGAGATATGTGATTTGTTACTCGGTTGCTAGGGTAACCCCATCTGGTTGCTAGGCAGTAATCATAGTGATAGTAATCAAGTGTCCTTGCCATCCTGATTGAAATAAGTCAACCCGGAAGTCTCTACGTTTTTCTGATGCAGAGATATGTGATTTGTTACTCGGTTGCTAGGGTAACCCCATCTGGTTGCTAGGCAGTTACCTTAGTGATACTAATGAAGTCTCCTTGCCATCCTGATTGAAATAAATCAACCCAGAAGTTTCTCTGATTTTCTGGTGCAGAGATATAGTTACTGCTAAATGGTTGCTAGGGTACTCTGTTTAGTTGCTAGGGAGTGGCTTGGCAGCTGCCAATCATTAATCTCCAAAGGCTGCTTGTCAGTATGAATGATATAAACCAACTCCCATGCCTCTGTGACATTCAGAATGGAAGATATCCTCTATGGATTTTGGTTGCTAAGGTGCTCGACAATGGTTGCTAGGGAGGGGCTAGGAAGTGTTGAGGTGATTCATGATTGGCTGTTTGCTGCCCCGAGTGAAACGAGACCACCCTTGTGTTTCTATGACACTTCTATCCGGAGATATCCCTTTGATGTCTTTCATTAGAAGTCTATGGGACTTGTTGCTAAGGTGCTCTAAATTGTTGCTAGGGCGTGGCTTGATAGATTCAAAATGATCCTGAGATACTGATTGGTCGTCTGAGTAAAATGAGCCCGCCCCATTGTCTCTATGACACTGTGATCCAGAGCTATGTTGAATACAAATCCCAATGCCATTTCATTTCATGGGCCGTCCTACACCATTGTAAGTCAATTGGGGCATTTTTGGGCAGCTCCTGCCCCCAGGGGTGCAACTTTTACCCCATTTTGAGGTATGCTCTTACAGAGCCTGCCAGCCTCTTCAAATATGGCAAATCACACGTTTCTGCGAAATCCTCGCTCGGAGCTGTGACGCGTCAAAGTTTGTCGCAATGTTAAGTCTATGGGATTTTTCGGCCGCTTTTTTGCCCCTGGGGCAATTACCGTACCCCCGATCGCTTATAAAAGTCATAGCACACGTGTCCTCAATAGGCCGTTCGATTTGACACCTCATTCGTGGGTCTACGCCAAACGGTGCGGGACGAGTTAGGTGCCGAAGTTTTGTACGGAGATAGAATAATAATAAAAAAGAAAAATAAAAATAAAAATAAGTATGTGAGATTACAATAGTGATGCTTTGCAAGCACCACTAACTAGATAGGTACATTTCCTGAAGAAAATGTGAGTGGTGCTTGCCGTGGCAAAACTCGTCAAACAGCATGTTGTAACTTGAAAAGAACAAAAATTATGGTCATAAATAAATCAACCCAGAAGTCTGTACGATTTTCTGGTGCAGAAATATGTGATTTGTTACTCGGTTGCTAGGGTAAGCCCATGTGGTTGCTATGCAGTTACCAAGGTAATACAATACATGGCTCCTTTCCATCCTGAGTGAAATAAGTCAACCCGGAAGTCTGTAGTGTTTTCTGGTGCAGAGATATGTGATTTGTTACTCGGTTGCTAGGGTAACCCCATGTGGTTGCTAGGCAGTTACCATAGTGATACTAATGAAGTCTCCTTGCCATCCTGGTTGAAATAAATCAACCCAGAAGTCTGTACTGATTTTCTGGTGCAGAGATATGTGATTTGTTACTCGGTTGCTAGGGTACTCTGTGTAGTTGCTAGGGAGTGGCTTGGCAGCTGCCAATCATGAAATTCCAAAGGCTGCTTGTCAGTATGAATGATATAAACCAACTCCCATGCCTCTGTGACATTCAGAATGGAAGATATCCCTCTATGGATTTTGGTTGCTAAGGTGCTCGACAATGGTTGCTAGGGAGGGGCTAGGAAGTGTTGAGGTGATTCATGATTGGCTGTTTGCTGCCCCGAGTCAAACGAGACCACCCTTGTGTTTCTATGACACTTCTATCCGGAGATATCCATGTGATCTCTTTCATTAGAAGTCTATGGGACTTGTTGCTAAGGTGCTCTAAATGGTTGCTAGGGCGTGGCTTGATAGCTTTGCAATGATCCTGAGAGACTGATTGGTCATCTGAGTAAAATGAGGCAGGCCCCTTGTCTCTATGACACTGTGATCCAGAGCTATGTTTAATGAAATATCCGTTATTTCATGGGCTGTCCTACACCATTATAAGTCAATTGGGGCATTTTTGGGCAGCTCCTGCCCCCAGGGGTGCAACTTTTACCCCATATTGAGGTATGCTCTTACAGAGCCTGCCAGCCTCTTCAAATGTGGCAAATCACACGTTTCTACGAAATCCTCGCTTGGAGCTGTGACGCGTCAAAGTTTGTCTCAATGTTAAGTCTATGGGATTTTTCGGCTGCTTTTTTGCCCCTGGGGCAAATACCGTACCTCGATCAGCTTATAAAAGTCATAGCACACGTGTCCTCAATAGGCCGTTCGATTTGATACCTCATTCGTGGGTCTACGCCAAACGGTGCGGGACGAGTTAGGTGCCGAAGTTTTGTTAGGAGATAGAATAATAATAAAGAAGTAAAAATAATAAGTATGTAGATTACAATAGTGATGCTTTGCAAGCACCACTAAAGTATGTGAGATTACAATAGTGATGCTTTGCAAGCACCACTAATAAGTATGTGTACATTGTGCTTGCAAGAATATATGTGAGTTACTAGTGATGCTTGCAAGCACCAGTAATAAGCAGTTACATAGTGATACTTGAATCAAGTAGATCACAATAGTGATGCCTGCATTGAAATAAATCAACCCAGAAGTCTGTACGATTTTCTGATGCAGAAGATATGTGATTTGTTACTCGGTTGCTAGGGTAAGCCCATGTGGTTGCTAGTGCAGTTACCATAGTGATACTAATACAAGTGCTCCTTGCCATCCTGAATGAAATAAGTCAACCCGGAAGTCTGCTAATGCATTTTCTGATGCAGAGATATGTGATTTGTTACTCGGTTGCTAGGGTAACCCCATCTGGTTGCTAGGCAGTTACCATAGTGATACTAATCAAGTGTCCTTGCCATCCTGATTGAAATAAGTCAACCCGGAAGTCTCTACGTTTTTCTGATGCAGAGATATGTGATTTGTTACTCGGTTGCTAGGGTAACCCCATCTGGTTGCTAGGCAGTTACCATAGTGATACTAATGAAGTCTCCTTGCCATCCTGATTGAAATAAGTCAACCCGGAAGTCTCTACGTTTTTCTGATGCAGAGATATGTGATTTGTTACTCGGTTGCTAGGGTAACCCCATCTGGTTGCTAGGCAGTTACCATAGTGATACTTATCAAGTGTCCTTGCCATCCTGATTGAAATAAATCAACCCAGAAGTCTCTCTGATTTTCTGGTGCAGAGATACAGTTATTGCTAAACGGTTGCTAGGGTACTCTGTTTAGTTGCTAGGGAGTGGCTTGGCAGCTGCCAATCATGAATCTCCAAAGGCTGCTTGTCAGTATGAATGATATAAACCAACTCCCATGCCTCTGTGACATTCAGAATGGAAGATATCCCTCTATGGATTTTGGTTGCTAAGGTGCTCGACAATGGTTGCTAGGGAGGGGCTAGGAAGTGTTGAGGTGATGCATGATTGGCTGTTTGCTGTCCCGAGTCAAACGAGACCACCCTTGTGTTTCTATGACACTTCTATCCGGAGATATCCCTTTGATGTCTTTCATTAGAAGTCTATGGGACTTGTTGCTAAGGTGCTCTTAAATGGTTGCTAGGGCGTGGCTTGATAGCTTCACAATGATCCTGAGAGACTGATTGGTCGTCTGAGTAAAATGAGCCCGCCCCCTTGTCTCTATGACACTGTGATCCAGAGCTATGTTCAATACAAATCCCTATGCCATTTCATTTCATGGGCCGTCCTACACCATTATAAGTCAATTGGGGCATTTTTGGGCAGCTCCTGCCCCCCAGGGGTGCAACTTTTACCCCATATTGAGGTATGCTCTTACAGAGCCTGCCAGCCTCTTCAAATGTGGCAAATCACACGTTTCTGCGAAATCCTCGCTCGGAGCTGTGACGCGTCAAAGTTTGTCGCAATGTTAAGTCTATGGGATTTTTCGGCCGCTTTTTTGCCCCTGGGGCAAATACCGTACCCCGATCGCTTATAAAAGTCATAGCACACGTGTCCTCAATAGGCCGTTCGATTTGACACCTCATTCAGTGGGTCTACGCCAAACGGTGCGGGACGAGTTAGGTGCCGAAGTTTTGTGTAAGAGATATAGAATAATAATAATATATTAATTATAATAATAACTAGATAGGTACATTTCCTGAAGAAAATGTGAGTGGTGCTTGCCGTGGCAAAACTCGTCAAATAGCCTGCTTGAAAAGAACAGAAATTGTGGTCATAAATAAATCAACCCAGAAGTCTGTATAATGTTCTGGTGCAGAAATATGTGATTTGTTAGTAGGTTGCTAGGGTAACCCCATGTGGTTGCTAGGCAGTTACCATAGTGATACTAATCAAGTGTCCTTGCCATCCTGATTGAAATAAGTCAAACCGGAAGTCTGTATGTTTTTGTGATGCAGAGATATGTGATTTGTTACTCGGTTGCTAGGGTAAGCCCATCTGGTTGCTAGGCAGTTACCATAGTGATACTAATGAAGTCTCCTTTCCATCCTGATTGAAATAAGTCAACCCGGAAGTCTCTACGTTTTTCTGATGCAGAGATATGTGATTTGTTACTCGGTTGCTAGGGTAACCCCATCTGGTTGCTAGGCAGTTACCATAGTGATACTAATCAAGTGTCCTTGCCATCCTGATTGAAATAAATCAACCCAGAAGTCTCTCTGATTTTCTGGTGCAGAGATATAGTTACTGCTAAACGGTTGCTAGGGTACTCTGTTTAGTTGCTAGGGAGTGGCTTGGCAGCTGCCAATCATGAATCTCCAAAGGCTGCTTGTCAGTATGAATGATATAAACCAACTCCCATGCCTCTGTGACATTCAGAATGGAAGATATCCCTCTATGGATTTTGGTTGTTAAGGTGCTCGACAATGGTTGCTAGGGAGGGGCTAGGAAGTGTTGATTTGATGCATGATTGGCTGTTTGCTGTCCCGAGTAAAACGAGACCACCCTTGTGTTTCTATGACACTTCTATCCGGAGATATCCCTTTGATCTGTTTCAATAGAAGTGTATGGGACTTGTTGCTAAGGTGCTCTTAATGGTTGCTAGGGCGTGGCTTGATAGCTTCACAATGATCCTGAGAGACTGATTGGTTGTCTGAGTAAAATGAGCCCACCCCCTCGTCTCTATGACACTGTGATCCAGAGCTATGTTCAATACAAATCCCTATGCCTTTTCATTTCAGGGGCCGTCCTACACCATTATAAGTCAATTGGGGCATTTTTGGGCAGCTCCTGCCCCCCAGGGGTGCAGCTTTTACCCCATATTGAGGTATGCTCTTACAGAGCCTGCCAGCCTCTTCAAATGTGGCAAATCACACGTTTCTACGAAATCCTCGCTTGGAGCTGTGACGCGTCAAAGTTTGTCTCAATGTTAAGTCTATGGGATTTTTCGGCTGCTTTTTTGCCCCTGGGGCAAGTACCGTACCCCTGATCGCTTATAAAAGTCATAGCACACGTGTCCTCAATAGGCCGTTCGATTTGACACCTCATTCGTGGGTCTACGCCAAACGGTGCGGGACGAGTTAGGTGCCGAAGTTTTGTTAAGAGATATAAAAAATAAGAAAAATAAAAATAATAAAAATAACTAGATAGGTACATTTCCTGAAGAAAATGTGAGTGGTGCTTGCCGTGGCAAAACTCGTCAAATAGCCTGCTTGAAAAGAACAGAAATTGTGGTCATAAATAAATCAACCCAGAAGTCTGTATAATTTTCTGGTGCAGAAATATGTGATTTGTTACTAGGTTGCTAGGGTAAGCCCATGTGGTTGCTATGCAGTTAGCAAGGTAATACAATACATGGCTCCTTTCCATCCTGAGTGAAATAAGTCAACCCAAAAATCTGTACTGTTTTCTGGTGCAGAGATATGTGATTTGTTACTCGGTTGCTAGGGTAACCCCATGTGGTTGCTAGGCAGTTACCATAGTGATACTAATCAAGTGTCCTTGCCATCCTGATTGAAATAAGTCAACCCGGAAGTCTCTATGTTTTTGTGATGCAGAGATATGTGATTTGTTACTCGGTTGCTAGGGTAAGCCCATCTGGTTGCTAGGCAGTTACCATAGTGATACTAATGAAGTCTCCTTTCCATCCTGATTGAAATAAGTCAACCCGGAAGTCTCTACGTTTTTCTGATGCAGAGATATGTGATTTGTTACTCGGTTGCTAGGGTAACCCCATCTGGTTGCTAGGCAGTTACCATAGTGATACTAATCAAGTGTCCTTGCCATCCTGATTGAAATAAATCAACCCAGAAGTCTCTCTGATTTTCTGGTGCAGAGATATAGTTACTGCTAAACGGTTGCTAGGGTACTCTGTTTAGTTGCTAGGGAGTGACTTGGCAGCTGCCAATCATGAATCTCCAAAGGCTGCTTGTCAGTATGAATGATATAAACCAACTCCCATGCCTCTGTGACATTCAGAATGGAAGATATCCCTCTATGGATTTTGGTTGTTAAGGTGCTTGACAATGGTTGCTAGGGAGGGTCTAGGAAGTGTTGATTTGATGCATGATTGGCTGTTTGCTGTCCCGAGTCAAACGAGACCACCCTTGTGTTTCTATGACACTTCTATCCGGAGATATCCCTTTGATCTGTTTCAATAGAAGTGTATGGGACTTGTTGCTAAGGTGCTCTTAATGGTTGCTAGGGCGTGGCTTGATAGCTTCACAATGATCCTGAGAGACTGATTGGTCGTCTGAGTAAAATGAGCCCACCCCCTCGTCTCTATGACACTGTGATCCAGAGCTATGTTCAATACAAATCCCTATGCCTTTTCATTTCATGGGCCGTCCTACACCATTATAAGTCAATTGGGGCATTTTTGGGCAGCTCCTGCCCCCAGGGGTGCAACTTTTACCCCATATTGAGGTATGCTCTTACAGAGCCTGCCAGCCTCTTCAAATGTGGCAAATCACACGTTTCTACGAAATCCTCGCTTGGAGCTGTGACGCGTCAAAGTTTGTCTCAATGTTAAGTCTATGGGATTTTTCGGCCGCTTTTTTGCCCCTGGGGCAAATACCGTACCCCCGATCGCTTATAAAAGTCATAGCACACGTGTCCTCAATAGGCCGTTCGATTTGACACCTCATTCGTGGGTCTACGCCAAACGGTGCGGGACGAGTTAGGTGCCGAAGTTTTGTTAAGAGATATAAAAATAAAAATAAAAATAACTAGATAGGTACATTTCCTGAAGAAAATGTGAGTGGTGCTTGCCGTGGCAAAACTCGTCAAACAGCATGTTGTAACTGGAAAAGAACAAAAATTATGGTCATAAATAAATCAGCCCAGAAGTCTGTACGATTTTCTGGTGCAGAAATATGTGATTTTTTACTCGGTTGCTAGGGTAAGCCCATGTGGTTGCTATGCAGTTACCAAGGTAATACAATACATGGCTCCTTTCCATCCTGAGTGAAATAAGTCAACCCGGAAGTCTGTAGTGTTTTCTGGTGCAGAGATATGTGATTTGTTTCTCGGTTGCTAGGGTAACCCCATCTGGTTGCTAGGCAGTTACCATAGTGATAGTAATCAAGTGTCCTTGCGATCCTGAGTGAAATAAATCAACCCGGAAGTCTGTACTCTTTTCTGGTGCCGAGATATGTGATTTGTTTCTCGGTTGCTAGGGTAACCCCATCTGGTTGCTAGGCAGTTACCATAGTGATAGTAATCAAGTGTCCTTGCGATCCTGAGTGAAATAAATCAACCCGGAAGTCAGTACTATTTTGTGGTGCAGAGATATGTGATTTGTTACTCGGTTGCTAGGGTAACCCCATCTGGTTGCTAGGCAGTTACCATAGTGATAGTAATCAAGTGTCCTTGCCATCCTGATTGAAATAAGTCAACCCAGAAGTATCTACGTTTTTCTGATGCAGAGATATGTGATTTGTTACTCGGTTGCTAGGGTAACCCCATGTGGTTGCTAGGCAGTTACCATATTGATACTAATGAAGTGTCCTTGCCATCCTGGTTGAAATAAATCAACCTGGAAGTCTGTACTCTTTTCTGGTGCCGAGATATGTGATTTGTTTCTCGGTTGCTAGGGTAACCCCATCTGGTTGCTAGGCAGTTACCATAGTGATAGTAATGAAGTGTCCTTGCCATCCTGAGTGAAATAAATCAACCCGGAAGTCAGTACTATTTTCTGGTGCAGAGATATGTGATTTGTTACTCGGTTGCTAGGGTAACCCCATCTGGTTGCTAGGCAGTAATCATAGTGATACTAATCAAGTGTCCTTGCCATCCTGATTGAAATAAGTCAACCCGGAAGTCTGTACGTTTTTCTGATGCAGAGATATGTGATTTGTTACTCGGTTGCTAGGGTAAGCTCATGTGGTTGCTAGGCAGTTACCATAGTGATACTAATGAAGTGTCCTTGCCATCCTGATTGAAATAAGTCAACCCGGAAGTCTCTACGTTTTTCTGATGCAGAGATATGTGATTTGTTACTCGGTTGCTAGGGTAACCCCATCTGGTTGCTAGGCAGTTAACATAGTGATACTTATCAAGTGTCCTTGCCATCCTGATTGAAATAAGTCAACCCGGAAGTCTCTATGTTTTTGTGATGCAGAGATATGTGATTTGTTACTCGGTTGCTAGGGTAAGCCCATCTGGTTGCTAGGCAGTTACCATAGTGATACTAATGAAGTGTCCTTGCCATCCTGATTGAAATAAGTCAACCCGGAAGTCTCTACGTTTTTCTGATGCAGAGATATGTGATTTGTTACTCGGTTGCTAGGGTAACCCCATCTGGTTGCTAGGCAGTTAACATAGTGATACTTATCAAGTCTCCTTGCCATCCTGATTGAAATAAATCAACCCAGAAGTCTCTCTGATTTTCTGGTGCAGAGATATAGTTACTGCTAAACGGTTGCTAGGGTACTCTGTGTAGTTGCTAGGGAGTGGCTTGGCAGCTGCCAATCATGAATCTCCAAAGGCTGCTTGTCAGTATGAATGATATAAACCAACTCCCATGCCTCTGTGACATTCAGAATGGAAGATATCCCTCTATGGATTTTGGTTGTTAAGGTGCTCGACAATGGTTGCTAGGGAGGGGCTAGGAAGTGTTGAAGTGATGCATGATTGGCTGTTTGCTGTCCCGAGTCAAACGAGACCACCCTTGTGTTTCTATGACACTTCTATCCGGAGATATCCCTTTGATCTTTTTCAATAGAAGTCTATGGGACTTGTTGCTAAGGTGCTCTTAATGGTTGCTAGGGCGTGGCTTGATAGCTTCACAATGATCCAGAGAGACTGATTGGTTGTCTGAGTAAAATGAGCCCACCCCCTCGTCTCTATGACACTGTGATCCAGAGCTATGTTCAATACAAATCCCTATGCCTTTTCATTTCATGGGCCGTCCTACACCATTATAAGTCAATTGGGGCATTTTTGGGCAGCTCCTGCCCCCAGGGGTGCAACTTTTACCCCATATTGAGGTATGCTCTTACAGAGCCTGCCAGCCTCTTCAAATGTGGCAAATCACACGTTTCTACGAAATCCTCGCTTGGAGCTGTGACGCGTCAAAGTTTGTCTCAATGTTAAGTCTATGGGATTTTTCGGCCGCTTTTTTGCCCCTGGGGCAAATACCGTACCCCCGATCGCTTATAAAAGTCATAGCACATGTGTCCTCAATAGGCCGTTCGATTTGACACCTCATTCGTGGGTCTACGCCAAACGGTGCGGGACGAGTTAGGTGCCGAAGTTTTGTTAAGAGATATAAAAATAAAAATAAAAATAAAAAGTATAACTAGATAGGTACATTTCCTGAAGAAAATGTGAGTGGTGCTTGCCGTGGCAAAACTCGTGAAACAGCATGTTATAACTTGAAAAGAGCAAAAATTATGGTCATGAATAAATCAACCCAGAAGTCTGTATGATTTTCTGGTGCAGAAATATGTGATTTGTTACTCGGTTGCTAGGGTAAGCCCATGTGGTTGCTATGCAGTTACCAAGGTAATACAATACATGGCTCCTTTCCATCCTGAGTGAAATAAGTCAACCCGGAAGTCTCTACGTTTTTGTGATGCAGAGATATGTTATTTGTTAGTCGGTTGCTAGGGTAACCCCATCTGGTTGCTAGGCAGTTACCATAGTGATACTTATGAAGTCTCCTTGCCATCCTGATTGAAATAAGTCAACCCGGAACTCTCTACGTTATTGTGATTCAGAGATATGTGATTTGCTAGTCGGTTGCTAGGGTAACCCCATCTGGTTGCTAGGCAGTTACCATAGTGATACTAATGAAGTCTCCTTGCCATCCTGATTGAAATAAGTCAACCCGGAAGTCTCTATGTTTTTGTGATGCAGAGATATGTGATTTGTTACTCGGTTGCTAGGGTAACCCCATATGGTTGCTAGGCAGTTACCATAGTGATACTAATGAAGTCTCCTTGCCATCCTGAGTGAAATAAGTCAACCCGGAAGTCACTACTGTTTTCTGGTGCAGAGATATGTGATTTGTTACTCGGTTGCTAGGGTAACCCCATCTGGTTGCTAGGCAGTTACCATATTGATACTAATGAAATGTCCTTGCCATCCTGGTTGAAATAAATCAACCCGGAAGTCTGTACTCTTTGCTGGTGCCGAGATATGTGATTTGTTTCTCGGTTGCTAGGGTAACCCCATCTGGTTGCTAGGCAGTTACCATAGTGATAGTAATCAAGTGTCCTTGCGATCCTGAGTGAAATAAATCAGCCCGGAAGTCAGTACTATTTTCTGGTGCAGAGATATGTGATTTGTTACTCGGTTGCTAGGGTAACCCCATCTGGTTGCTAGGCAGTTACCATAGTGATAGTAATCAAGTGTCCTTGCCATCCTGATTGAAATAAGTCAACCCAGAAGTATCTACGTTTTTCTGATGCAGAGATATGTGATTTGTTACTCGGTTGCTAGGGTAAACCCATGTGGTTGCTAGGCAGTTACCATATTGATACTAATGAAGTGTCCTTGCCATCCTGGTTGAAATAAATCAACCTGGAAGTCTGTACTCTTTTCTGGTGCCGAGATATGTGAGTTGTTTCTCGGTTGCTAGGGTAACCCCATCTGGTTGCTAGGCAGTTACCATAGTGATAGTAATCAAGTGTCCTTGCCATCCTGAGTGAAATAAATCAACCCGGAAGTCAGTACTATTTTCTGGTGCAGAGATATGTGATTTGTTACTCGGTTGCTAGGGTAACCCCATCTGGTTGCTAGGCAGTAATCATAGTGATAGTAATCAAGTGTCCTTGCCATCCTGATTGAAATAAGTCAACCCGGAAGTCTCTACGTTTTTCTGATGCAGAGATATGTGATTTGTTACTCGGTTGCTAGGGTAACCCCATCTGGTTGCTAGGCAGTTACCTTAGTGATACTAATGAAGTCTCCTTGCCATCCTGATTGAAATAAATCAACCCAGAAGTTTCTCTGATTTTCTGGTGCAGAGATATAGTTACTGCTAAATGGTTGCTAGGGTACTCTGTTTAGTTGCTATGGAGTGGCTTGGCAGCTGCCAATCATTAATCTCCAAAGGCTGCTTGTCAGTATGAATGATATAAACCAACTCCCATGCCTCTGTGACATTCAGAATGGAAGATATCCTCTATGGATTTTGGTTGCTAAGGTGCTCGACAATGGTTGCTAGGGAGGGGCTAGGAAGTGTTGAGGTGATTCATGATTGGCTGTTTGCTGCCCCGAGTGAAACGAGACCACCCTTGTGTTTCTATGACACTTCTATCCGGAGATATCCCTTTGATGTCTTTCATTAGAAGTCTATGGGACTTGTTGCTAAGGTGCTCTAAATTGTTGCTAGGGCGTGGCTTGATAGATTCAAAATGATCCTGAGATACTGATTGGTCGTCTGAGTAAAATGAGCCCGCCCCATTGTCTCTATGACACTGTGATCCAGAGCTATGTTGAATACAAATCCCAATGCCATTTCATTTCATGGGCCGTCCTACACCATTGTAAGTCAATTGGGGCATTTTTGGGCAGCTCCTGCCCCCCAGGGGTGCAACTTTTACCCCATTTTGAGGTATGCTCTTACAGAGCCTGCCAGCCTCTTCAAATATGGCAAATCACACGTTTCTGCGAAATCCTCGCTCGGAGCTGTGACGCGTCAAAGTTTGTCGCAATGTTAAGTCTATGGGATTTTTCGGCCGCTTTTTTGCCCCTGGGGCAATTACCGTACCCCCGATCGCTTATAAAAGTCATAGCACACGTGTCCTCAATAGGCCGTTCGATTTGACACCTCATTCGTGGGTCTACGCCAAACGGTGCGGGACGAGTTAGGTGCCGAAGTTTTGTACGGAGATAGAATAATAATAAAAACTAGATAGGTACATTTCCTGAAGAAAATGTGAGTGGTGCTTGCCGTGGCAAAACTCGTGAAATAGCATGTTATAACTTGAAAAGAACAAAAATTATGGTCATAAATAAATCAACCCAGAAGTCTGTACGATTTTCTGGTGCAGAAATATGTGATTTGTTATTCGGTTGCTAGGGTAAGGCCATGTGGTTGCTATGCAGTTACCAAGGTAATACAATACATGGCTCCTTTCCATCCTGAGTGAAATAAGTCAACCCGGAAGTCTGTACTATTTTCTGGTGCTAAGATATGTGATTTGTTACTCGGTTGCTAGGGTAACCCCGTGTAGTTGCTAGGCAGTTACCATAGTGATACTAATCAAGTGTCCTTGCCATTCTGATTGAAATAAATCAACCCAGAACTCTGTACTATTTTCTGGTGCAGAGATATGTGATTTGTTACTCGGTTGCTAGGGTAACCCCATCTGGTTGCTATGCAGTTACCAAGGTAATACAATACATGGCTCCTTGCCATCCTGATTGAAATAAGTCAACCCGGAAGTCTCTACGTTTTTCTGATGCAGAGATATGTGATTTGTTACTCTGTTGCTAGGGTAACCCCATGTGGTTGCTAGGCAGTTACCATAGTGATACTTATCAAGTGTCCTTGCCATCCTGATTGAAATAAATGAACCCAGAAGTCTCTCTGATTTTCTGGTGCAGAGATATAGTTATTGCTAAACTGTTGCTAGGGTACTCTGTTTAGTTGCTAGGGAGTGGCTTGACAGCTGCCAATCATGAAACTCCAAAGGCTGCTTGTCAGTATGAATGATATAAACCAACTCCCATGCCTCTGTGACATTCAGAATGGAAGATATCCCTCTATGGATTTTGGTTGCTAAGGTGCTCGACAATGGTTGCTAGGGAGGGGCTAGGAAGTGTTGAGGTGATTCATGATTGGCTGTTTGCTGCCCCGAGTCAAACGAGACCACCCTTGTGTTTCTATGACACTTCTATCCGGAGATATCCCTTTGATGTCTTTCATTAGAAGTCTATGGGACTTGTTGCTAAGGTGCTCTAAATTGTTGGTAGGGCGTGGCTTGATAGATTCAAAATGATCCTGAGAGACTGATTGGTCGTCTGAGTAAAATGAGCCCGCCCCCTTGTCTCTATGACACTGAGATCCAGAGCTATGTTCAATACAAAATCCCTATGCAATTTCATTTCATGGGCCGTCCTACACCATTGTAAGTCAATTGGGGCATTTTTGGGCAGCTCCTGCCCCCCAGAGGTGCAACTTTTACCCCATATTTAGGTATGCTCTTACAGAGCCTGCCAGCCTCTTCAAATGTGGCAAATCACACGTTTCTGCGAAATCCTCGCTCGGAGCTGTGACGCATATTTATAGTACAGATTAAAAATAGCATTTTCCAATATTAATGACACATCAGAATAATTGTTACACAATTTATACCAGTCCATATCATTATTTGTAACAATCGTTTTAATAGTGACACAAACAATAAGAACTGTACAAATATTTCTTAAATGTGTATCGTTACACATATGTCATGTAAATCACATAACGATTTTTCAACTGATAATAACATATAAAGTTTTATACTCTAGAGCTGGATTCGAACCCCCGTCTCTATGACGATTTGTGGTAGTTGTTTTTAACACTCTCAATGTTTCAGTATTTTATGTTATTTTAATTGGAAGGTTAGGTATTCAAGATTTGATTGAAGTTATTTTTGTTGACGTGAATGCACTTAAGCTAACGAACGTGAACTGCGAAAAATTACAAACTTCATTTACACAACATAGTCTGTCATTCGAGTATTTAGATTATGCTATAGTAGGGCCTAAATACAATGAAACCTGAATGATAAAGTGAAGTACAATAATGTTACATATTTACCAGTGAGTTATTAGCTTACTTTTGTAATTTCCATAATTGTGAATGGAGTTAAAATGGAGTTTAAGTTACTGTTAAACATCGCTAAGGACATTAGCTCATATTGATAACGTTATTGTTTTGTTTGCATGCAATGACAGCAATTATATCACTATTCTGGTACTGGTACCACTTTTCAACTTTGTATGTTTACTAATTAATTTATCTATAGGCCTACTGCACCTTTCAATATAGGTAATACAAATATATTATAACATTCTACACGTGAACTAACATTACATCTCTTATCAGTAGCCTATTAATAATAGTATTACTATGTAGTAGGCTATGTGTTATTAATAATGACATATTACATGTTAGGCTATTTTCATTCATATTTGTTTTATATCTATCAACACTTTAACTAAATTAGTCTGGACAGTTCAACCCGAAAACTATAGAATAAAAGATTAAATCAAACTTTATTTACCTTGATTCTAGCGGTTGAGATGAGATTGAGACGTTGTGATTAACGTTATCTGCGCCTGTCTGTGTCCCTTACATACCAAAATGCGGGACAACGCGCCGCTCAAACGGGTTCGACTCCCGGCCAACGCAGTGAACTTTTATTACAAAATATTAAAGCTGTTTATAAATCTGTTACATTGCAAGCTACAGTATGAGTAGCATAATGTTGATTACAAAATCCTTATAAAAAATGATTGAATAATTGTTTTTAAGTCATTTTAGGGTTTTAGCGGGTTACATCGTCATCGCACAACGACTATAGGCCTATTCAAGTTGTAAAATTGGTTATAACTTTACACAGAAAAGGTTAATAAGCGATTTTATCACAGTAAAATCATGCATTTTGTTATCTCGTAGCAATACTTTTGAAACAATGAGTATTTGTTTACATTGGTCACTACAATATTCCTTTAATCACTCTTCGGATCCACAAAAGTTTTAGCAAAACAAATAGATTATATGTACACCTTTCAACAATGTACAAACCTTCATAGAATGCACTGTCAGACATTTAACAATGGCACAAAGATATGACTGACACTCTAAACAAATAACCTCCAATACAAACTGTTTGTCAAAGCTTGCAGATAACTCCAAAAACAGAATAGATGTAGACAAAAAATAACTAACAATATATTGTTTTATTCAACATTATATTATCAACATTTTAGAAAAGAAAAACAGAATAATTACTTTCAATAAGAATTGAAACTCTGAATGACATTCTTGATCAGAGAAGGGAACGTTTGCTGGTGTGCCAAAAATCAAAGTCGAAAAGAAGTGTGTCAAAGTAGTGTCAAACGCTTATCATCACACTATAGGTCAGTAGTCTGTACCGATACCTGTGAAATTTCATGGTTCCGAAACCAGTTTCTATACCACAGCAAAAATTATGCTAATATGATAATGTGCTATTGAACACACCAGTTTAGTTATTTTTAATTATTTAATAATTATTTTAATAATTGTACTTTAATAATTTTCCAGAACTTTCAAGAACATTTAACAACCAGAATGTTTAATTTAATTTCATCATCAAAATGGTCTTATCAAAAAATACTTAAAACTTTTAACAAGTGAAAATAGAGCGTTGCATTGCATTTTATTTGTTGCCAAACTTTTATTCAACAGTTGTTGTCACGATTCCCTGTTGTCTGCCCTGTGTTTCTCCCTTGCCATTTCTCCCGGACTACACTTCCCACAATTCCCTGCCCTCATCACTGCCAGCTTGATTGTTCTCACCTGTTAATCATTATCCCTGTGTATTTAAGCCCTGTTGTTTGTTCAGTCTTAGTTGTTAAATGTTCAGGTAATGTCTGTTCCTGCCCGTACTCTTTGTGGATGTTCCTCTTGTTTATATTTTGGTTTCCCATTGTGGATGTTTTGTTTGTTCCTGTGTTTACCAGTCATTTGTCCTTGTTAAATTTCAATACACTGCGTGTAGATCCTCACTCCTCGTCTGATTCGTAACAGTTGTCTTGCTTGTGATATTTTGCTTAATTATTTAGTTGAAGTATTGTTGTTGTTGTTGTTACAGTGAATCTTACATTTCACTATTCAGTTGTAAAATATTTTTAATCAATTTCAGGCATCTAGATTTTAGCTCTAGGTTGTTTTGACTGCACCTGACGGCCAGCTGTTCAACTTCACTTCTGTATGAAGCCTCATCTGCATCTTGGATGAGGCCGACTACTATAGTGTTGTCTGCAAACTTCAGGAGCTTAACAGATGGGTCCTTAGCGGTGCAGTCATTTGTGTACCAGGAGAAGAGTAATGGGGAGAGTACACATCCCTGGGGGGCACCAGTGCTGATTGTACATATGCTGGAGGTGAATTTCCCCATTCTCACTAGCTGCTGCCTGTCTGTCAGAAAGCTGGTGATCCACTGACCGATAGAGGCAGAGAGCTGGGTTAATTTAGTCCATACAAAAGTGGGGTTGATGATGTTAAAAGCTGAACTGAAGTCAACCAATAGTATTATTTCATAAGTCCCTGGTCTGGCTACAAGATGTTGAAGTATGTAATGCAGTCCCATATTGACTGCATCTTCCACAGACCTGTTTACTCGATAGGCAAACTGCAGGGGATCCAGAAAGGATTCAGTGATGTCCTTCAGGTGGGCCAACACCAGTCTCTTAATTTACTTAATGACTACAGACCCTTCTCCTCTGTGGTTATGAAGTCCTTTGATCTTGGGTTTCTTTGGGACGGGGATGATTGTGGAGCATTTGAAGCAGCAGAGAACTTCACACTGCTCCAGTGATCTGTTGAAGATCTATGTGAAGATGGGGACCAGCTGGTCAGCATATGATTTGGAAGTGGGTGAAAGACCATCTGGCCTCTGTTCTTATCTTTTCTTCTGTTTCTGGAATACCTGGACACATCCTCTTCACAGATCTTAAGTGCAGGTAGAGTAGCAGGAGAGGTGAGTAGGGGGGTTGCAGGAGGTGTAAATGTTTGTGTGCTGTGAGGTCCGAGTAGGTGTGGGGTGTGAGACTGGGCTTTTCAAATCTACAGTAAAACTCATTTAGGTTGTCAGCCAATTGTTGATTCCCAACAGTTTTGGGGGATGGTGTCTTGTAGTTTGTAAAGACTTTCAGGTCTCTCCACACTGATGCAGAGTTGTTAGCTGAAATTTTTTTTTTCAGTTTTTCAGAATAGCTTCTTTTAGCCACTCTTATCTCCTTTGTCAGTCTGTTTATGGCCTGATTATACAAGATTGTATCACCACTTCTGTAAGCATCCTCTTTGGTCTGACGCAGTGGATTGGTCCTGCAGCAAAGTGTCGAGATGTGAAATGTGCGATGCTCTGGTAGGTGAGGTGGAGCCGGGGCTGTCTTCGTCAGCTCCACGTCAAGATGATGTGGGGGGGAAGAGGCTGCGGCCCCTCCCATCCTCAGGGGATTTCCCTCTGGAGAAGTTTGCTAGACGAATCCCTTAAGCACACCTTTGTCCAAGTGAGAGTGATGGTCAACAACTCAGGCCGAGTGTTGCACTTTTATATCCCTATTTTACGATTATAAACGAGCGGTTGTATAGAGTAACGCAGGACCCTCAAACAAAAGAAAATACAACCCAGCTCTTAATACCGCGGAGCCGCCGGAGCTTACACCGCACCTGAGCACGGACCTGAGAACGCTGCGGCAGGCTGGGCTCAAAGCAAACCCCAAGAGGTGCATGATTGGGTCATGGGCATGTGCGTCCCAAAATTTACACCATCAAGTGGGCGGTTCTCACTCTCCAGTACTACCTGCTAGGGCGGGACTTCACCCTCTGCTCGGATCACGCCCCACTCCAATGGCTCCACCGCATGAAGGATACCAGATGGCTGTCTCTGAGTGTTGTATTTTGTTGTGAAGCTGAAGAAATAAAGAGCCTTACTTGACTGCATCACTGCTCTCTTTCCATTCCACTCCCTTCCATCTCCGAGCTTGAACTTCGTTACACCCAGTAAATGTAATGCGCTGTCCAGAATGGTTTCACTCAACCAGGTTTCCGTGAAGCACAATGCAGCAGAATTAGCAAAGTCCTTATTTTTGAGGGTGAGAAGTAATTTGCCCATTTTGTTAGGAAGAGAGCGGAGATTTGCTAGATGGATGCTGTCAGAGCTTGACCAGTGTGCTGGCTCGCTTCCCATGCTTGCATCTTTTAACACTTGTTTTTTTTTTATTTTATATAAAACTACGACAAATGATAAAATTGATTATGTAACACAGATAACATAACCGCCATATTTTCACCAATCCTTTTTTCAGCCCAGTCTCCAACCCAATCTCCAGACCTGAAACCCATTGAAAACCTCTGGAATGTCTTCAAGAAGTAGTTGGATGGCTACAAGCCATCAAACAAAGCCGAGCTACTAGAAATGTTGTCAGTACTTTATAGAATAAAACAAAAATTAATAAAAAAAAAAAAACTAATTTTACTCGAACACCTATAAATAGTAAATCCAGAGAAACTGATACTTTTGCAGCTGTCTCTTAATTTCTTCCAGAGCTGTATATTGCAACACAACTTCAAACAATGCCTCTGGCAGTTCATTGCACAAGATTCATTAAAGGGTTAGTTCACCCATAATTTACTCACCCTCAAGCCATCCTAGTTGTATATGATTTTCTTCTTTCAGCCAAACACAAAGTTCTATTAGAAAATATCCTGGCTCTTTGAAGCTTTATAATTAATCGGAATGAATGGTACCTTGGATTTTGAAGCAAATACATGCTTTTATCATACAGCAAACAGAAAATAGGACAGAGTACTGCAGGCCAATTAAATAAATGATGCAGCTAAAATTGTGTGGGTGTGTTGGTATATATGTCAGAGTGTGTTTTGTATGTGTGTATTGAAAAAATTGTGTATGTTATAAACAACAGTGTTATTACATAAACAAACTGGCATTTAAAGGGTTAAAATTATGAAAATGAATGAATATTTGGTAGTTATGATCAGGACGGTTTGTTAAAAAATCAGTGAAAGTGGAAAATAATATTAACATATATTTTTTATGGCAGTTTTTTGACTTGGACATTTTTGTATTCTAAGGTCCTGAGTGTGAGTTTTATTTTGTGTTTTTCTTTTTAAATCTAACACTCCACAAAAAAATAATAATGCATTAAAATCAGTGTTGTTGCTAATCACTGACATATCCCAGACTGTAATAATAAAAAAAAAACACTATTTTTTCTTCTTTCTTCATAAGCAAAAACAACAGTGGCATTATATAACCAAACTGGCATTTAAAGGATTAAAATCCTTTTAAAAAATGTACTAATTGAAAGTGGAAAATAATATATTATATAATATTATTATGGCAGTTTGACGAAGACATTTTTGCCCTCTAAGGACCTCTGAGTTACTTTTTTTTTTATTGACGCACAAGGGTTAAAACATTATACAAGAATCAAGTGAAAAACAGCAGATCGAGTCAGTGAGGTGTTTCTTGCATAAGGAAGCTAAAGTAAAGATAGCAGAGACAGTAAATGTGCTCAGTTTCATATCTGACCAGCAGATGGCAGTCAGTCAATTCACTAGTTTCTCAAGGATATATAAACACTGTTTATGTGGTAATAGAGTCTCCTTGCCGGTGTACTGCACACTGAATATCTATGTGACCGCCACGTTATGCTATTATGTACAACAGTTAGTGTCCGGTCCTCAAATCTGATTGGATGAGAGACGTTCATGAGCACTGTATCACTCCGCTTGTGTTTGGGACGTTCTAAACTAAAGTGTAGGAGTAGTGCATATGTGTTAAGAGCTAATGTAGGCTATGTGTCTCTTTATACATCTATTTTTTGACATTACATATGTTAGCCAGCAGGTGGTGGCAAAAGATAATTTTTGTGTGTAATATGAGCCAGTTGGTGACGTGAAGTGCTCCGTGATTGCTTTTATTATTACTACTAAAGCTAGGAAATAGCTTTAAACGGCTTTAAACAAACAACTTCAGCATTACAGCTCATCACAGCTGAGAGACACAACAGACTGATTAATTACACAATGGGTGCTGTTTAAAATGGCTGAGGACATTGTGGTTTCTGTAGTGATCGACTCTTGCCCACCGGCTACTGCGAAATAGGGAGAAATACCCCAGCTTGGATGTCTATTTTTCCACTGAGAAAGTTGATCTTCAGAAAGCTGACAGCATCTCTGCTTGGGTGTGGCAACAGGTGATTACACACACTCCATCTCTCTCTCCCTCTCTCTATCTCTTTCTCTCTCAATTCAATTCAAATGAGCTTTATTGCTAAATTGCTCATTGCATTGCCAAAGCATTTATGAGCATGAAAAATTTAAAATGAACAAAGTAGAACCAATTCTGTATTGAAAAATGGGAAAAACTGGAAAAAATAAATAAATAAAATAAACAGTGTATATACTTTCAGTGGTGTTTGTGTGTGTACAAGAGTTTGTATTAGTTTGTGTGTGTGTCTGTGTGTGTGTGTAAATGGGCGCATCAATGTTTGGTCGACTCTTCCCTCTTTTTATGGCAAGAATTTATGTATTTTGCTGCTAGTGAAATGCAGTCTCTTTGTTCACCTTGTGCACAAGCTTGTGCATCATTCTTCAACTTTTTGAAGTTGGGACCAATCATTTCAAATTTGGGAAAGAATTTCGAATTTCATGATAATTAGGGCAGGTGGTTAAGAAGTGCAGCTCAGTTTCTATTTGTCCTTGGTTACAGTTCGGGCATAACCTGCCCTCTCTGGGCATCAGCTCTGTCTGTATCTGCCCTTCTCTATCATCAGGCTGTGGACACTCAGTCTGTATCTCGTCATGTTTTTCCTCAGTTTGTGGTCTCTGACTGTACTCAGGTATTCTGTTGTCGTGTAATCTCTGTTTAGGGCCAAATAACATTGTAGTTTACTTTGTTTTTGTGTTGTTTCATTCCAATAAGATAGGTAGTTGTCTTTTTGTGCATGAATGATTTGTTTGGGCCGGATTGTGTGGATGAGGGTGTCCGTGTCCTGAGGCTGATTATTGTTAGTCGTGTTAGTCTGTTTGTGGAGCCTCAGGACCAGCTGAATGATGGGACTCTTCTCAGTGTTCACTTCATGGTTTTTAAGGGCTTTAAAATGATAAGAGTTGGGGTCACTCAGTTTTAGATGTTTCCAAAATGTAACTGCTCTTTTCTCAATGTGGATTAATAGAGGGTATTGGCCTAATTCTGCCCTGCATGCATTATTAGTGTTTCTCTGTACCCGAAGAATGCTTTTACAGAACCCTGTATGCAGGGCTGCAGTCGGATTTCTGTCCCATTTGTCAAATTGGTGATTTAGGAGAGGACCCCAAACTTCACTGCCATATAATGCAACAGGATGTTTTAATAGCATAGAAGGCCCTTCTTGCTTTCGCTTTCAGTTCATTCACGGCCAAGTTGAGGTTTCCGTTTGCACTGAATTTCACCCCAAGGTAAGTGTAGTTTGTGTCATGATCAATTTTGTTCATACCAAGGGTTAAACTCTTTCCCTGACATCTGGGTCGTTTCTGGAATGTTAGAACTGTAGTTTTAGTTGGGTTAATGGTCAGGGCCCAGGTCTGACAGAACTGATGCAGGAGGTCCAGGTTCTGCGGTAGACCCTCTTCTGTTGGAGACAGCAGGACCAGATCATCTGCATACAGCAGGAACTTTATACTGGAGTCATGTAGTTTGAGGCCAGGAGCTGCTGATTCTTCTAGTAGTTTTGCCAATTCATGAATGTAAATATTGAAGAGGGTCGGTGATAGTGGGCAGCCCTGTCTCACACCCCGCCCTTGAGTGAAACTCTGTTTGTTTATTGCCAATTTTGATTGCACATTTATTGTTTGAATACATTGTTTTTATGATGTTGTATGTTTTGCCCCCTATACCAATTTCTGAAAGTTTAGACAGAAGACCTAGGTTTTGAATTGAATCAAAAAAATGGAATCAAAGGCCTTCTACAAAGCATGCAAATATTTTGTTTTTGTTTTGGTTGATGTATTTGTCAATCAGGGTATGTAGGGTGAAGATATGGTCTCATGTTCTAAAATTTGGTAAGAATCTAATTTGACTTTTGCTTAAGGCATTGTGTTGGGTAAGGAAGTGAACGAGTCTTGTGTTAATGATACTACAGAACATCTTCCCCAGATTACTGCTCACACAGATGCCTCTGTAATTGTTTGTCTCCACTCTTGAAAATGGGTGTTATGAGTCCTCTATTCCAGGTGTCAGGGAAATGACCAACACTCAGTTTCAGTAAGGCCAATCTTAATGTGTGCTGTGTGTTCTTCAGCATTTCCTTGAGGATGCCATCTGGTCCATTTGCTTTTTTGAGTTTTAGGGCCTGGATTTTATCAATCAGTTCATTTTCTGTGATGGGGTAGTCTAATGGGTTTTGGTATTTACTGGTATTTATTTGGTATGTTCCATATTGATAATTTTTTCATATATTTGGGTTTGTTCTGTGTTCTTTTTATTTCACTATAAAGTTGTTCAAAGTGATTTTTCCAGGTTTCTCCATTTTGTACAGCTGTTTGTTCATGTTGTTTTTTATTCAGGGAATTGTCCCAGAATTTGTTAGAATGTATCGATTCTTCAATAGTTTTGAGCTGATTTTGCGTGCACTGTTCTCTCTTTGTTCTGAGTGTATTTTTATACTGTTTAAGTTCCTCACAATATTGATGGCGCAGATCTGCATCGTTTGGTTGTCTGTGTTTTTCATTTGATAATTGTCTTTCTCTTGTTTGGTTTTATGGTATTTCTTGGAGGATTTGAGGTTAGATAAAGCTGCCAAATAATAAAATATATAATTGATGTTCTCCACATCTCCATCATGAGGATAAACTCTGCACAGAAGTTGTTTATAAGTGAGCATACTTTTGGATGGTCCATTGCCGTCACATATTTTTCTGTGCTGTTCTGCGCACATCTGTATTTCTCTCTGATGTTGTACAGCTTACTGGGCTGTGAAGTTATGTTCAAATGTTTTGTCCTTTTTAGATAAATGGTAATTTGGCTGTGATCTGATAGGGGTGTTAGTGGTCTGACCGTGAGTGCTCTGAAAGTGAATAGATCTAAATCTGTGATCATGTAGTCTACTGTTGAGCAACCATGAAATGAACTGTAGGTGTATCTCCCTAGAGAATCCCCCCTCACCCTGCCGTTGACGAGGTACAGACCGAGGCTTTGACAGAGCTCAATCAGAAGCTTCCCGTTTTTATTCACTTGGGCACTGTGTTTTGAGGGAAGTTCTGTCTAAAAATATGGTTATTCTCATTTTCTGTAGTGTAGTCAGTAAGGTATCCTGTTCTGGCGTTGAGATCCCCACAGATCAACACACTTCCCTGGGCCTGGAAGTGGTTCATTTGACTGTGGAGAGATTCAAAGATGTTCTCATTATAGTAAGGAGATTCAGGGGGAGGAATATAAAGAGCACATAAGATCACGTCTATTGTTGTTTGGATAAGGTGTTTGTTGATTTTGAGCCAGATGAATGATTCTTCTTTTTTAACTGTTTAGATGTAATTATCAATTTCTTGTTTGTGCCAGATTATGATGCCCCCTGAATCTCTCCCACATCTGATTCTTTCGTGCTTTCTAGAGGACAGAGATGTTTCACAGTATCCTGAGGGACAAAGAGTGACTTAATCATACTACAGGAAACTTGGTGCAGAACTGATAATGTCCATGTTAGATTTTAAGAAAAACATATCAACGTTTTGGGGTTTGTTACCAAAACTGGATGAATTAATACCTTGAATGTTCCACATTGTAATCCTTAATGAACTCATTTTGTCAACAAGTTTGTAGAATTGTTAATCTTAATAATACTCTAGAGCATTACAAATCCAAGTCTACACATGTATACATAGTATCAATGTTAAACCAATTTATACCTTTTTTCTTTTCTCTACATTTTTAAAATATATTATATGCACACGTCTGAAACAGTAGTCATGAGTAAAAGAGATGCATACAAGTTTGAGAAGGTCCTTAATCTCTACTAGGTTGATGTGGCTCGGTCCTTTCAGGGCTGCAGCATAACTCAGCTGCTCCTGTTGCTCGGGCCAGTGGAGGTGTGGATGTGGACTGGGCCGCTGTTCCTCGCTGGAGCTGCTCTGGGTCTTCTGTGGTTGTGGTGCCAGGAGAAATGTTCCTGTGGCGCAGGGTGTTGCTGATGATGGTAGAAAGCAGGGTGTGGAGGTCCAGGCCGTGGGTGGTGGGGTCCAGGATGCAGGTGCAGGGGGGCAGGATATGGGTGGCGAGGCCCATGGCGGGGGTGTGGGGGTACAGTGAGTTGGCGATAGGGTACAGGTCTCTCTCACTCACACACATCCTTGTTTATCCAATAACTTGGTAGAAACAGCACAAGCCATGATAATATTTCTGAAGTGACATTTTTGAATTACTAACGGAGGCTTGGACGCATCATTTGTTTTGAAACAGCTACGGCAGATTCTGATCCATTGCGTAAGTAGTTCCATGCACAAATGCGTTTTTATGACCGTACTCAGTTTTACCTAATTTTTTTTACATTTACTTGATCATTGAACTGTTGTATATAAGCAATATCACACTTGCAATCATGCTATACGGCTCTACATCAGCACTGCTGTAATTACCTACGGCACTCGAATCACAGCAGTGCTGATGTAGAGCCGTATAGCATGATTGCAAGTGTGATATTGCTTAATTACGCGAAGATTGTAGGGTCCATTAGTAGAAGGATTCTGACATAAATCAAGTACATTTTCATTCATTTAATTAAATGAAGCCCACTAAGATTGCTAATAAATCTATCATATTGCATAATATTATCCATAGATATCGCATTAGATCTTTTTGTCAACTTCTTTTTTAGTAATTACGAAAGGTTTTGTACTTCATATTTGAAAATGTTTTTTTTAATTATTATTTCTTGATAGAATGGTTTATTGAACTGAGCTTACATTGACCTTACAGTGGACATTGAAAGACAATGCAAAAAAATGTGTGTGTGTGTGTGTGAACACACATCCACCTATGAGCTCATCTAAAGAATTGGGATGCTCCTAAACACTTAATATTTCTGTATTCTGTAGTCTAATTCATTCATTTCTGATGGCCAGAAACACAATAAGTGAAACAAAATGAAATATAACCAATAAAATATAAAGAAAATGGTCCACATTTTGTGTGTTTTCAGATACCATATGTGAACAAAATCAAAGAATCTTACTCAAATTGTATGAAGTAAAAATACAATTTGTAAAAAAAGAAGAAAGAGTCATTTTGACTTTCATAAAATGCTTGTAGTTTTTGGTCTTTGTATGCATGGCCCTCTACTGTGGCAGTACCATGGTTATTATAACTTTAGTACCGTGGTACTGTAAATATCAAATTATTACCATAACATATATCATGGTATTTAAATGGTTATCTAATTTACATTAAATAATAGTAACATGGCACATGTCCAAAAACCATGACAGTATATGGTACATGCAATCTCCAGAAACTGAATGAATCAGTGATTGAAAGCAAAATGAACAGTTACTAAATAACAGTCTTCTTGGAACACCCCAACCAATCTCGACCAATCAGATTCAAGCACCAAAATAACTTGTATAATAAGAAACTTTACTGCAATGTCACTTACTGATACTGTTTCAGTTTGAAGCGAAGGACAAATTAAGAGAAAACATTTTAAAGGAGCTCATTTTTATTATTACACTAATTAACAATCCATTATGTTTTGAAGTAGAGAATTACATTTTCAGAAAAGGACCTTAAATCTGAGCAAAACTCAATTATAGACTTTACATCAGACTTCAAAATGTCTGGTTTTCCAAAGGACTTCCACCCTTTATCCCACCTATAAGCCACTATAGCACAAGAAGAAGAAATAAAGACCAAACTGTGTTTATCCTTAATTTATCAACTTTATTTGACAAGAAAATACGCAAAATGTTCAGAATTCAGTACTGACACATTTAAGCATGTTAGTGACATTTAACACAAGCATGCTAAGATATTTGTCATTTTCTTTTTTGGCTGATTTCTTCTTATAATGAAAAACAAAAATACATGTAAACAAAACAAAAACAATGCTTCTAAAACATACTTGTACCACGGAAAATGTTCTGGGCTCAGACTTGAAAAAGTGCAACTTTTGAATAAGTAATTATTTGTTCCGTTTCATAAAGGTCCACACAAAAAAGAAAATATTTCGCTGAGCATGGCTTCACCTGCCAACCACAAAAAACATTGTATTTTTTGGAGTGCATGGCAGCAATTTCTATAATAATGTACACACTGAAAACATAAAATAAAATAAGATAACAGGTGATCAACAAAAAGCTCAAATCAAGTGTCTGCTGCTTTAGTGTTTGTCGATTGACGGTCGAACAATAAGGTATTCATCTTTGTGCATTTATTACATATTTTTAACAACAGGAGCCAAATAAATGGAAAAATACAAAGTGTTAAAAGTCTGTCTATGCCTAATAACCCTATTTTGCAGTCTTAATAAATGCAGAATTAGAAAGTTACCTGGCTTTCACAACATACAGTATATTTTCAAAAACAATCTTTATTTCTTCCTACATAGTGTCCGATTGCATTTGCTGCTCTGAAATAGAGCAATTCCTCATGATTTTCAGTTTGTCTCAAATCAATGATTTCATTTCCAAATAAATGTGCCTTAACTATAATTATACATTACTGAACAAGCAAACACAGACATGTTTGTCTAGCCTGTATTCCTGTTCATTCTTTGGTGAAGAAGATGGTTCAATTTGGTTGTAAAATCCATACATTTCATTTCCCTAATTTAACAGAAAAAAATGATAATTGTTGGTCCTGCTTACCCAATGAAAATATCCTTTTAATTCCAGATACACTGTTACAAAAAGTCAGAAATTACCTGCAAACAATGATCAATTTAGCTAATATAAAAGTGTTACATTTATAATTTCTGTACTGATCTTGGATCAATATTAATTTAGATGGTTGATCTTTCTGTTAAACCACTGTGACAAGACAAAATGTTTAAAATAATAATTCACGCTGTGATATATATAAGAAATTTACAAAGCCACTGAGTGTTAACATGGATGTCCAACTCGATCATTCTTTCCAAAGAACATAAAAAAAGGGGAAAATGTATATGCAAGTAATAATGTAGAAACACAAGAAATGGTAAATTGTTCAGATGAAACTTGGCCAACATGTCTGAACATCTACAAGATGCAACAAATGATACTACAATAACACAGGCAAATGTAAAATTACTTGAAATTTGAATACAAGTAAAAATACATGGCAATATTATCTAACCACTTCACACAAAATCCTTATCCTTTTAAGAAGCAGCACATAAGGATATTGAAGGAATAGTTCACCCCTATTATTTACCCTCATATCGTTCCAAACTTTGAAGAATGTACTGGTCGCAGTCATACAAGTTTGGGAAGACAAGAGAGTGAATGAACTTTTTTATCAGTAATTCATTAGGAATAGTTCACCAAAAATTCAAACATTGTGACTTCCACTCTAGTTAGTTAGCATTCAAGTCTTCTGTGTTCCAAACCACTGATAAATAGAAATTCTTCATCCTGCTTCTCAATATAACCCCTCTCACAGTGAAGAAATTGAGAGAAAACATGTAGCAAATTGTTTCGCAGGTCAACAGATGTGCTCTAGTGAAAGGCAGGGGTGAGTTTAAAACTCCACTTTACATGCTGGGAAGGTCTCGTCCTGCATGGCCACAGTGCTGTTGCTGCCCAGTACTGTGATTCCCAGATCTTTATGGCGCTCATGGGTCTCCTGGTACCAGTCATGCATAGTCAGCGAATCAAAGGTGGGGATCAGGGTCACCTGTGAGTTCAGGGTAAATCGCTGTTAAATAACTGATTAAGTGATCAAAGTGTGTAAACAGTCAATCTTAAGAGTGACTGCCAAGCTCTGCTGAGACTGGAGTAGGGCTGCACGTTTTGGACAAAAAGTCATATTGCGATTATGTTTTTAAAATACTGCAATTGCAATTTGAACTGCGATTATGATCATAATGTTTTCACCATTTCATTTAATTATATTTTATTATATTTAATTTAGAAAAACATTAAATTATAGTAACTAAATATTTGATATAGATTTATTATATGTATGTTCCTTCCTTTTCATTTTGTTGGATGTTGGTAATATTAGTTCCGCTTTCACTTGTTTCCAGGGGGAGTGTAATAAGTGCAACACGCTCTCTCGTGAGGTAAACAAATGACAGGAGAATGAAGAGCGCATGTTTCTGGACTCTACAGGTGTAACTGTTAATGCTGTTTGCTCAGCAATCATTTAATAAAGATGTTTGAATTATACTCATCTTGTATTCCGCATTATTATTATATCTTTGCCTTGTGGAGACTGAGATGCTGCTACCACAGATAATAAAAAGCGTTTCACGCAGTATGCGCCAGTTTAGTGTAAATAAAACATTTAGCGCACGTAAGCAAACGGAACCGAACTCAGAGCACTTCTGTTACTCCAAGCATGAGCGGGAGTTGTGGAGCACAGAACTGCTCTGAAAACACTGTATCTATGCTCTAACTTAATATAGACTGAACAGAGCAGCTCAAATAATATACATTTATTTAATTGAATAGCAGCCCTTTGCAATTTAATAATCGCACAAGGTCATATTGCGGTTTCGATTTTATTTCAGTTCATTGTGCAGCCCTAGACTGGAGCATGTTAAAAAGTAGCAAAATCTCATGGTAGAGATTCCTAGATATTTTTCAGAAAGCTCTGTTAGGGCAGATTGAAGAACTGCACCACCTCACAACACTAACCTGCACATCTGGCCAGGATGCTTTCCCCTCTAAAAGAGAGTCTAGAATAGATCTCATGACGTTTTCATTGTGTGGCTCATCTCCACTAATTATATAGCAGGATGAGCGCAGGCGCCGGAAAAACTCCACATCGACAGTGGGAGCTGCTGCACCAGAGGGCAAATATGCCAGGTCCAAATAGACGGATACTGAACTTGATATAGCAGAACCTGCACAGAAAAAAAAACAACGGAGAGAAAAGTGGGTAAGATTGGAAAAACACCCAAGTTGGACGCAAACTCTAGTCACACCGTGGATAAGTACCACCATGTCGGAGCACACTGGAGCACTTCAATACCAATTCTCACATTTTACTCCAGGTACAATTATACACATTACAAGTGATATTTTAGTTCTGAAACTAAAAATGTATTGTTCAATATACAAATGAAATTTGTATAAAATACTCGGAGCACAAGACGTATCAGCATACAGAAAATGTTACTTTGGCCTGTGTCTCTGTGGTGCTAAAAAATATTGCAATGTTTGCTAGAGCTGCCTAACTCCCCACACACAACAAGATTGACTCAACCAATGGCATGGCTATCTGGGTGTGACTTTGTTTTACGGCAGGCAGGAGGAGAAATCAGGAAAGTTGTTTGAAAACAATAGTTTTTAGTCAAATAATTGATGCAATAAAAATAGCTTTAATTTGGCTTGGCAACAAAGAAATGATAAATTAATCACTTTCTAAAGGCACTGTATTGATTCACTCTTTTCACACATTTCTGGAAGAACACACAAGGACTCACTGGAAGTGAACTTTAAAGGTGCTGGTCTAGATCCACTGATGGCACTGCGGGACGCAGACCTGGAGTCCAAACTAGTTGTTGCACGAATGGTTCCACTGGCGGATACTTGAAGAGCAGCCTTTGTCTTCCCGCTCACTGTTATGATATTTGTAGATGCCATCTTCATTGATGCAGTTGCTGTTTTCTTGGCCTTTGCAGTTAAATTTTTGGAAGATCTGCTTTGACCATCAGCCTCTGGATCGGCCATGCAGGCACCAGGCTGAGGTGGCAGTGGAGGTAAATCCTTCATTGGAGCAGGTGGAGGGTCTGCAGAGTCTTGGTGGGAGTCACGGTGGAATGAATGATTGCTGGGATGGTCATGAGGATGGTGTGGTGGAAACATCTCACCAATGTCCTCATCCGATTCTAAGTCCTCGCTAATGGAAGGACACTCTACAGTTGCTGGTGGGACATCAGAATCAGAAACAGAGATCAGAGAGGCACTAACAGAGGAGGTTGGGGTCTCTTGACCTTCCAATGACTGATGATCACTATTATTGCATTGGTGGGGTAGTCTAACTGGCTCCTGAGAAAGGTCAGGACTTGGGTCTGCCATCCCAGGAGACTGTCCATGTTGGTTATCTGGAGATTTATGATGCTTGAACTCACAAGGTGAAACCAGGCACAGATCAACATCATGTGGAAACATATCGATCTGTGGTCCAAAGATATTGTTCTCTGATCCATCATATGTGTGATGACTATTGTGTGTTGTTTTTAAGGGTAGCGACATATTCATTGAGTCATGGTCTGATAAATGTCCATTAGCGAATGCCACATTACCCATCTCCTCTTTTGGTGAGTGACAAACAGGCACTTGTTCAAAGGAAACCGAAAAGGAATCATCTACTTCAGTGGAGTGTGGAGAGCCAACTTCCGCAGGAAAGGATGTAATACTTGGAGAGGCATCAGGCAAAGTATCTTTAAGAGACATTGATGAGAGTAAGCTTGATTGTCTGTCTTGTGAGGATATGGAGCTGTTTTCCAAATTGATTTTAGAGCAACCTCCCATAGAGGTCTTGTGGGATCCCATCTGATTGTCCACACTGAGATCAGACATCCTGATACTTACACCACCATCGTCACCAGAGATCTGAGCAGCATGATCAGGGGAAAGAGTAAAAGGGGTATGTCCTGCACCGTTCTTTCCAGAGTCTGTAGGAGAAACCAACTCCAGAGTTTTTTCATCAGAGCTAGCACAGATATCCTCTTTTAGGCATTCATCAAGATCTGTTGGCGAGAGATCAAAATTGAGACTTTTCTCACTCTTTGGAGTCTTTGTAAGAGGCGAGGGAGTTCCAACAGCATTATTTGAACCAGAAAGCCCATCCATACTCCGAAACTTCTCTGGACTTTCGTCAATCCCTATCTTAGAGCCATTCACCTGCGAATCACCTTCAGTTCTTGAATTCAAATGGTTGCCTTCAATATCCTGCATTGGCTCATTCTCAATCCTCAACTTTTCCAATTCTGCAGTAATATCATCAGGTGTAGATGTCTTTAACCGATCTGCAACTCCTTCATGTGAGGATTTCACATTGTCAGGCTCTTTTTTGTTTGACTTTGGCTTCCCTTTAATAAAAGCATCCTTTTTAGGGACTATCAAATCTTTCTTTAGTGAACCATTCTTCCCCATTGACTTTCTAGACTCTGCATTGCCTAGCAAATTTCCAGTGGCTTTCTTAACATCCTTCCCAAGAGTTTTAGTTGTTTTTTTGTCTTCTGGTTTGACTTCTTTCTTAATCTCCCTTTTTAATTCAGGTTTAATATCTTTCTTGGGCTTGGTACCAAGATCCTTTTTCAAGGGTTCTTTCTTTTTTTCAACATTCTCTTCTTTCTTTAAAACACTAGTTGATGGCCTGTCCTCTTTTTTCTTAACTTCCTTCTCATCTTTAGCAGGTTCTTTCCTTGTGACTTGCTTTTCAGGCTTAGGAGGTCTTTGTTTGTCATCATCTTTTGGCTTTGCTTTTTCCTCAACCTCTTTCCCTTCTTTTGGAACAGTATCATTAGTGAGCTTGGTCTTCGTTTTAGTGTCTTGCTTTTTCAAATCTACTTTGCTTACCTTGTCTTTGAACGAGGCACTAACAGGTCTAGGTTCTTTGGAAATACTCTTAAGACTTTCTTTGCTCTCCGCATGCTTTGGCTGTTTACCCAATTTTGATGCCTCAAGGTCCACTAAACTAACCACAGGGTGCTTGAGGAAGTCTAGATGTTTTAGCTTCTCCAACCCTTCAAAGATCTTGGATTCAGGTGTGCACCCAGGAAACAGAACGCGAATGATCTTTTCTCGAGGATTAGATGGATGCCATACCAACAGAGCACATATGGAAACCATGCAGGTTAGAGGGATTTCTGAGCTTTTCACACTAGGCCAGGTTTTCAAGAAAGCCTCTAGTTCTTTGCTTCCTTTGACTGGATTGAGTACATAAAGCTCTAGTCGACCTACTCCCATCTTCTGGAAGAGAATAGCTGGCTCAATAGCTGGGCCAGTTGAGCGACTGAGCTGTTCTGGAGAAATCGACAACCTTTCTAAATGCTGTAATGTTAGTGCAACCTGATCACAACTTCGAAGGACCCTGGGGTCACTCTGAAATGTTTTGAGTCTTTCTGAAGCGTTGAGGAATACAACTCCTATTTCTGGAGATATCAGATTCTTCTGCCAATCGTCATTGATCTGAGATCCAGCGGACAACTCCTCTTCCAGTTCAGCCACTTTTCTGTGAAGTAGGCTGTTTATACCAGGTAGATTATCCACACCAACATGGGTGAGCAATACGGAGTCAACTCGGTCTAGATGTCTCACCAGTTTCCAGAAACAGGAACGTGAATCCGACCCCCCATTGACTAAGACATTGAAACCATTAACAGCAAAGAAGGCACTGTCACCTCTACCTCCAGGAAACACATAGCAGCAGGGATGGGACAGTTTCAGGAAGCCCACTGTACTGGGCGGCACAAGCATATTGAATGGTGACTGAGGTTCGAGAGACTCTGAAAGATACTCCGTGAACTCTTGAAGGCCCTCCATCTCTGGCAGAACTAACAAAGGGTTGGTTTTAATTTCGATAAACTCTTGCAAATTATGCTTTTCTAACTGAGAATTTTTCCACATCCCAGTTTTGGAGCAGCTCAGAGTTATCTTAGCTTTTTTAGTAGGGTCTGCAGAGCTCAGAAGATCTCCAATCTATTTCAGGGAAAAAATAATTTATGATAATATTAAATCTTCGGAGCATGTAACAAACATTAATGTATTTTTTAGTATTGAAAAGGGCAAACAAATTCAGCAGAAATAAAATAAGACAAATAATGGACTGACCTCTTCATCTGCAAATATGTGTATGAAGTCATTCAGTGAAAAAGACCCTGTTTGTAACACAAGGTCACCTGTCTCTTCAACACACTGTCCAGCGAGAATTAGCAGCTTATGAAGAGACGTATCAGATATGAGACGACAAATCTATGGAAATAAAGGGAAGCATGAAAAAGTACTACAAAAATAATATACCAGTCTAATACTCTTCATACATTTGTTAGGAAAGAACTACAAAGGATAATGAACAGTTCTGGGATAGGGTATACATGTGTAAATTGTTTAAAGGATATGAGACCCATATTTAACAGTGTGGATGGATAAATGTACAGTATATCATAACAGTTTTTTGCATTATAAAATCAAATATAAATCTGCCTTCAGTTAAGGATGAAAATTAGAAATACTCTCTGAAGTCCTTTCCAGACGGAATTAGTTTTCCTTTTCCTTATTTTTTAACAAAACCTTGTTATCAAGGTAAAAACAAATGTATCTTTCTAGGTAAAATTGCACAGTTGGCAGTTCAAGTACTGCTGATATTCCATTCAAAATAAACAACAGAGCCACTGTAAGTAGCAGCATCATGTTTGACCCTCACCTTAATTCCACCTCTGAATTATATACAAAAATGTTATATATATACTTTTATGATGTAAGATATAATTATAAGTATACATAAAGACACAAGTCTTAGGTCAATGCATTGCGCATCCATATCAGATGATCTTTCGTAACGCCCACATCCACACAATTGGCACTCCCACCTTAGAAATAAATACAGATCACAATCTCTTCCAAATCAGTACATGAAATCAGACATCCCATGTTAAGAATAACAAGAGCGTCTTTTAAAAACCTAATCCCATCCAAAGAGTGCTCAAGTATTTATATATCTTGATCTTCTTCAGTGTGCTGCAAATTAAGAGAGCACTTGGAGACTCACCTCTGAACAAACTAAAGCATGAGATGGGTTCACTATCACCTGGGTCTCGAGTACATCTCCAATGTGCTGCAGTGTCTTCTGACCTGTGAATAGAGAAGATCAGTGTGGTCATCCTAAAAATTAATAAACCTAAAAAGGGGTCAAAACTGAAAAGGAACAAAGTTACAAACAGGGGCCCCTGGACAGGCTCTTAGTCTCCCAATAATAATGGCACAAATGCAAAAATATAATTAGTAAATAATATGTGCTACAGATAGTTTGAAAAGGGAAGTACAGAGAATGTTGCCAAATTGATTGTCACTGGGAAACTCTGATCCATTAATTGGATTATGGCACACAGGACAGTGTAGCAACTGGAGTTAAATTTGGCCCATCACTGGTTTATCCAGTGAGACAATCAGGGTCATAGCAACAAATGTTGGAACCCAGGCAAAGAAATAGTTTAGGGCCCCTTAATAAATTATACATGTATACATTTACGGGTTCTTTTGTTTTCCAAATCACCATAAGATGTCTGAAATGAGGAGTGCCAGGTTGTTCAATCTTACCCATGACATTACTGCTCTCAGGTAGTCTTAGCAAGTTGCTAACTGACATTAAAGGGATAGTTCACTCATAAATGAAAATTCTCTCATAATTTACTCACCCTTATGCCATCCCAAATGTGTATGAATTTCTTCTGCTGAAATTAGTTGTGTTTAAGTGAACGATCACTTAAACACAAGGTTCCAAAATGTACTTACAATATTACAACTAATTCTGATATTTATAATTAATTTATTATAAATATATTAGCCAAATGTATTTATGTCCCTATGACTGGAATTATTTAACTTTTTTTTGTTTTGTATATCAGTGACAAAAAACACAGGTGTAACTGCACCTTGTCATTATTTATTTTCTCACATATTCTTTTAGTGGCTTAATATGAGGAATATTCCTCACGCTCTGAAGAGGGGAAAAAAAAAAAAAAAAAAAAACTTTAGACATCATAGAAAACGCCTAATGGCAGATTTTCCACGGAGGTAAAGGCTGCTTGAAGATGCGCAAGTCCAGGAAGTTCTCTTTAACAAACAGTATGATTTGGATCATACACTTCACTTTATTTAGCAAGGGTCAGATTATTGTTACAGTTCAATGTAAAGCATATTAAGTTGTTAATAATGTTACTGGCCAACTGGTTGGTATTTCTGATTCGTTTATTCACCAAAAGGCATTTTTCGTTTGCAATTGGTGCATGATGAGTGTTAATTTTTAAGCCTGTTTACATGGATATCTAACAAATATTTAGTCAAGTAGCTACATTAACTTTTCTTCTTTAAAATATTGTAAATGATCTGCTACATCTCGCTCTTTCTCTGCTCCATTCTCTTTAGATCGTCTGATTTCGGCTTTCTGTAGATACATTAACAGAACAATGAATGCACATTACAAGCTGAACTTTTTGATACAAAACCGGACTGGAAAACCAGACCACTTTAGTTTTTGTTTTAGGGTGGGGGAAGGGAGTGGTCGGGAGGACTAGATTACGGGAAGGTAGATTACAGAGGATTTCCCCATTTTTACGTATGGATAACTGAGAATTGCAACTATTTATTCTTATCAATAGCATTTTATTACTATATATAATGTTTTCATGATAATATCATGAGCTGCTTTTTTTCAAGCCAGGGCTATCAACTGGCCAGCATGGGCCAATAGCCTCGGACCTTGAGCCACGAGACCAAAATCGATTTGCGTTCCCACCATGGGGCAAATAGCCCCACAGCGTTGCCCTAAAACCCGCCATTAACACGTCGCCCTGGTGCCAATGTTTCCCGAACCTGTACCATTGTGTGCTGTATATACACAACCTGGAAAGTTGGCATTGACCCCGGCTTACAGCATTATCCCCAGTCCGACACCCCTGGAGATAATCAGAACTCATGGCCTGAAGGCAACCACTTCCGCAGCATACAGTGGTCCATAAAAGTATTTGGACTCAAGTCACACTTTAACATTTCTGAATGTCACTGTATTAAGCTAGAGGTTTTCAAAGTGTGGAGCACGCCCCTGCCTCATTCTCAAATCACTTTAACACATTCAAATTAGTTGCGCTAACAATACACGCAAGACCCACTGAAATTTGAATGCCAATTGTTTTATATTTTAAAACTTAACGAACTTCCTTTTGACTTGTGTCTAAACACTTTTGGGGCCACAATATATACGCATTGATAACGTTTATTGTTCATGAAGTAAAGGTTATACTTCCTCACATTTTTATAATTTGTGGTGAGAATATCACTTTGAGGCTATAAATTAGGAAGAACAGGATGTTGAATAGGTCACAAAAAGGATGTTTAAGACTGGCTGCATTACATGTTCCTGTCTTTTCTGAAAACAATGAGCAAACCTCAGCTAGGGGTAATTTCAGTTTTCAGCTTTGCAGCATGAAGAGCTGAAAACACATGGAAGGAAGCACCTCTTCATGTATGCAAGCGCACAGCTATGACAACATGTTTGCAAGCATTTATCATTTACAGAAAAGATTTGAGAAACAATATCCAGTGATCCAGACTACAATATAAGAGCGGTGTAGTGCAATTTCATACCATCTACCCCATAGTATGTGCAGAAAACATGATCCAGTAATATTGCATTGTGCCAAAAGGATGTATTTGTTAAAAAAAATACTTCAGTTGCTGGCCTTCACCGCCACTTTTCTCTTCTGTAGCAGACATTCCCCTGCCCGCCATCTAAAAAATGGCAAACTACTGTGACAGAGACAGCCCATGAGTGAGACAAATATATGGAAATATATGGCAGATGGAGATAAGGTAATAGCCCCATTTTATTGATGACATATTTGGGTATTTTGAGAGCTGATTAACAGAATCATCCGTGGTCATTCTACCTAGGGTCAGATCCGAAATCTACTGACAGTCTTGTCAATGGATTGTGCACATTATGACTGGGCATTGGTACAGATATCCTGGTTTGATTTGATTCCAATTCACATGCTCTTTAATTAAATTCATTTAAGATACAATTTAATTCGGTTATGATTCAAATAGGTTATAATGTTATAATGTACACTTTGCTGACATATGAAAGAAATTCTTCAGGACATAATAGTATTGGGCACTTAACCATGTAACATTAAAAAAAAATGCAGTCCCCACCACCAAATCTTTATAATGGTACAAAGAACAGACTCTTGCACAAGCATACACAACACAAGCTTGACATGTTGTTCGAAGTGTGCGTAAATACGGATGGGGGTTTAATCTGAGCTCTAAATGGCACTGGGCTTCAGAACATACTTGTGGGACCAGCTGCCCTCTTAATCTAAATAGACAAACAGAACAAAGCTGCCTCTATAAATATATATATATATAAAAAAAAAAATAAAGGGTGTTTCTGCCCTCTAAATTTTCTGACACTGATCCCCCAATCCAGGTTAATAACATGTTTGAAAATTCTCTGATCTTTAATTATATAGAAGAAAATGGAAACCAGTGTTTGTCATGGGAATTTGTCACGTACTGTCAATTTCTTGATACCCAGGTATATCTGCACGATTATGACAAATGAAAAAATTGTGATTATTAGGGACCAAGTCCCTATGGGCTAGCCAAAATGCATGTATGCATGTTACTTGGGGTAATTATTCTCGTTTATTAAATATGAGAGAGCACATGTGGCCAACGTTTCAGAGGTTGGTTCAGTCTCTGTTGTGGATGTAACCCGATCCTTCCGACGGGTGAACATCCGTAAAGCCGCGGGTCCAGACGGCATTCCGGGCCGTCTCAGAGCGTGCACGAACCAACTGGCTGGTGTTTTTACGGATATTTTCAACCTTTCCCTCTCCCTGTCTGTAGTCCCCACATGCTTCAAAAAGTCCAGCATTGTGCCTGTACCAAAGCAATCAAAAATCACTTGTTTTTGAATCTACATTGCATCTACACTACACACTGCTCTCTCCCACATGGAAAAAAGGAACACATATGTGAGAATGCTGTTTGTAGACTACAGCTCAGCATTCAACACCGTAGTGCCCTCCAAGCTTGATGTGAAACTCCGGGCTCTGGGCTTAAACAGCTTGCTGTGCAGCTGGATCCTGGACTTCCTGTCAGGCAGACGTCAGGTGGTTAGAATGGGCAGCAACATCTCATCACTGACCCTCAACACTGGAGCCCCGCAGGGCTGTGTTCTCAGCCCACTCCTGTATTCCCTGTACACACATGTCTGTGTGGAAACACATAACTCCAATGCCATCATTAAGTTTGCTGACGATACAATGGTGGTAGGTCTGATCACTCACAATGATGAAACATTGAAACACACTCTGACATGCTGGTGTCAGGAGCACAACCTCTACCTCAACGTCAGTAAGACCAAGGAGCTTGTAGTGGACTTCAGGAGGAAAGACAGAGATCACAGCCCCATCACCATCAATTGACCACTGGTGGAGAGAGTCAACAGCTTCAAGTTCCTCTGTGTCCACATCACTGAGGAACTCACATGGTCCGTCCACACTGAGGCCATTATGAAGAAGGCTCACCAGCGCCTCATCTTCCTGAGACGGCTGAGGAAGTTTGGAATGAACCACCACATCCTCACACGGTTCTACACCAGCACTGTAGAGAGCATCCTGACTGGCTGCATCACCGCCTGGTACAGCAACAGCACTATCCTAAACTCCAAAACCCTGCAAAGGGTGGTGTGAACAGCCAGACACATCAGAGGTGAGCTTCCCTCCCTCCAGGACATATATAACTGGCGGTGTGTGAAAAAAGCTAGGAGGATCATCAGAGACTCCAGCCACCCGAGTCATGGGCTGCTCTCACTGCTACCATCAGGCAGGCGGTATCGCAGCATCAGGACCCGCACCAGCCGACTACATGACAGCTTCTTCCCCCAAACAATCAGACTTTTGAACACTTGATCTCTCACGATCAACAATCAGCACTGCAATTTATTAATCTATAATCTCACACTTCTCTTCACAATTTAACTACTGTATATATTTTTTTTATATACTTTTTATTTTATGTGCATTCTATATTGTGTGTATTGTTTATTGTACATTGTATATAATTATTGTGTAAGTATGTGCACATTTGATATGTAAATTGTGTTGTGTAAGTATGTTGTTTACTGTAATTGGTATATGTCTCGTCACTGTCATGACTGCTATGTTGCTGGGAACTGCACACAAGACTTTCACCTACTGTTGCACTTGTGTATATGGTTGTGTGACAATACAATTATTTGATTGATTTGAAACACAAATTGTTGGAAATAGCATATGGTTACTTACAGAACAGCATTGCGATTAAAACAAGCCCAAATACAATCTAGCACAGTGTACAGATATAGAAATAATTCTCAGTGACGTGAGATGGCTAAAAACACTAGTTGTAATGTGCTTGTTGTATTTCACATGTTGAGAATTTTCTAAAATTATGACTCCTGACTATTCGATCTGAATGAGCTTGCACATTCCCATTATGATTGTTGTGTTCACATTTCATAAGTTAAACAGTGGAACTGTCACAGATGAGTGCTATAACGTGTTTGTCGTGAACCTCTGCAGACAGTGTGTGAATCAGAGCATTGCAAGTCCGCTTCAGAAGCAGTTATACAGGTGCATAAAGTGAAATATTTCAAGCCTTTTTTGTTGTAATCTTGATGATTATGGCTTACAGCTCATGGAAATCAAAAATCCAATTTCCAAAATCCAATTTCCATGAGCTGTAAGCCGCAATCATCGACATTACATCTCATATATTCTAGTTTCATTACACAGTGAAATATCTCAAGCCTATTTTGTTGTATTTTAAGATGTACCTGTATTGATGTGCTCTTCATGAGCTGCACTCAGTGCGGTCCATGGTGCGGTTTAGAGAGTTACTCAAATGCACTGTTCATTTTCATATTTGGACAGTAAAATGTGAAACATTAAGAGAACATGGGGTGGATTTTAAACCGTTTCTCTACTTCAGAGAAAACATTGCCATTATACTATCCACTGACTTCTAACATGAAAAAAGGTAATTTATTAAGAAATATTTAACAAGTCCTTTTTTTTCAGCACTAACTTCAGCTTTTTATTTCCATCCTGTTTCTTTTTTGTTTTTTTGCAATTATGTAAATAATAAAATTATCATTAATTATGTTTAAGTGCCAGAGCTTGACCGGACCATATTTATAAAAGTCTTTTACACATATTTCCTTTAAGTAGGCCTACAACACAAGCAAGTTTACTTTTCAAAATTTACAGAGTTCAGAGAAAAGTACTGAAAGATCAGCCCCTATCTGGATGTATCGGCTCTGATACATCCATTATGCTCGCCCAAACAAAAGATGATGCTTTTCTACTCATTAAGCAGAAAAAGTGTTGAATAAAGGACTTCTTCAATCGTACCCTCTACTCCTCCTCACTAATGGCTGATCACAGACCCCTCATTGTACAAGGCAAATCAAAACACACAAAGTTTGGGCTCCCTGTGATCTAAAGAGCACAAATCAGAAAAAAATCTGAAATAACACAAAGACAAATGTCTTAGTAAATTTGTGGTGCACTGAAAGGCTGTGTTGTTTTCAGTGCCGGAAGGTTTACAGACACTCAAAGGCCCGTCTATGAGGCGACTCATGAAAAGAACAGTTGGAGCCACAGGGAAAGTTCAGTTTAGTGGAACTATTTTACATGCAGTTGAGAGTCCAAGTAAGGTGGGTCCAATGACAAAAATCTAATTTTAGAGCTGGAAAATGTAATCTCTTCGCATGACAACGCTCACTCACCTGAACCACTGTCAAAAGTGAAATCACACAAGAGAGACCCAGCGTGTTCTTGACAGAGACAGCCAGAGAAAATAATAGTTTTGAGATTTAAACTTCATCAGATTCAAATTGGTTTTGTATCTGTATGCATAGTATAAAATAATGCATTGGCAATGTACACTTAGTTTATCTTCCCAATAAAGCTTGATATAAATTCAATCTGCCTATTTGATCCTATTATTACAAAAACGGCAGAAGGTTTTATGGTATGTAAACATATTAAAGATTTATACTTCAAAAATGTGTCTAATTAAGTCTATACACAATTTTGAAATTCAAATAAATGATGACAACCCAATTGTTGCAAGTTCTTTGAGACAAAGTATAAAGTAAATATATTTATAATTATATTTTAATGTTTGTTTTGATATACCATGTCCCACGATTACTTGCAAATAATAAAAGGAAACCGTGCAAGAGTGACAATTTTATAAACAAGAGCTGAATATCGGATAACTGCTTTTAACACATATCATGGTTCAGCTATGGCTACTGTGGTAAAATCATGGTTAATTTTCATAAGGAAAGCAAACCGTATCGCGAGGGAAAGCGAAACTTTTTGTGAGGGAACGCAAACTATTGCAAGGGAACGCATACCATTTTGTGATTGTAACACGGTTGGCGGGCTGAACCATCAAAATAATAGTTTAATGAAAACTTAAACAAAAGACACAGGGGTAGTGTGTCGTAGCCACCCATATCTTCTTCCTGAACACAAAAAAAGATTGATTGAATTCAGGAAGTATCAGAGGCAATCCTTGAAATGGTCGTAATACAAGAGTCGCACAGCGATTGGGCCAGCCCTGTAGTTCTGGTACCGAAGAGCGACGGCTTGGTCCGGTTCGGTGTTGACTACCAGAAAGATAATGCGGTGTCCAAATTTGACGCTTATTGCAATGGAATGCAAACTATTGCGAGAGAACGCATACCTTTTTGGGAGGAAACATAAAAGCTTTTTGTGAGGGGACTCAAACCATTTCAAAAGAAACACCAACTATTGCGAGGGAACAAAAACGTTTGTGAGGAAATCTGGGGTTCCACTTGGGTCATGGGCAGATGCATCCACAGGCTAATAAAATTGCAGTGATTGCAGCTTGCCTGACACACAAGACCAAAAAGGAGGTAAGGCAGTATTTGGGGCTGGTTTGCTACTACCGCAGGTTTGTGCCTAGCTATTCTGATGTAACCAGTCCTTACTAAAAAAGGAGGCTCCCAATTCGGTGCAGTGGACAGAGTCGTGCCGACAGGCTTTCCTTAAGGTAAAGCCTGAACGTTGTTGGGGGCCACGGTTACATGCACCTGACTTCTCTCTCCCCTTTATTCTGCAGACAGATGCATCTGACAGTGAAACTAAAGTGAGGGAACGCAAACTTTTGCATGGAAACAAAAACATCAGTGTGAGGGAACTCGCACACAGTGTTTTAATGCAAACATTTGAGAGGGAACGCAAAGCATATTGCAAGGTAATGCAGTGTATTGTGTGGGAATGCATTACTATTTCAGAAAAGGGGTAGTGCTCATGAGTCATGACATGTAAGAACCATAGGCTCAAGGGGACCCAGGTTCAAGTCTCGCTTGGGTCATGTCCAGTTCCAAATTGACCCCTCTCTCCTTCAGTTTTTTGCCACCCTTAACTGTCCTTTAAAATAAAACAGAAAAAGCCAAAAACTAAAACTTACATTTGCTCCAGGTCCTATAAGGTTCTCCATAATGTGGCAAAGTGCAACCATAATTAACTCTGCCACGCATTGTGTCTAACAAACACCTCTTTATAGAAAGTTCTTAAATAAAAATGTCAAAATGAAAACATGACACTTCTAGTTTCTCAACAAAGACAGACCCACTTCTTCACAAACATTAGTTGCAATTTTCTCAGAGCCATGAGACCGGCAGCTGGTCACTAATATAAGAGCCATTTTGAGCCAATGTAATCCTCACTGTAAGTCAGCAACTGTAAGACAAACACAGTAAAGCGGCCAAATTTTGCATGCAGGTGTCAAGTTGACTGCAAACTAGCTGTACTGAACAGGCCATTTGTGTGTTAACTGCATTTCACAAACAAGGAAATATAAACTCAAGTTAGCTAACATGAGAATTAACTTGTCATGACAAGATCTGTTAGGCCAGGGCTGAAACTGTTCTCTCTAGTCATGTGTAAGGATGAAAGTTCCAATCAGAAATTCGCCTCCAACCAACAGTCACTCAAACTCAGAGTCCGAACAATGCTTACTGCACATCACATGTTAGGATGAAAAATTTAAGGCCATAAAGAAATATAAAAGACACATTAGCAGGGGTCTGAGCATGCTCTTGGGTGCCATGAGTTCAACTGGTAAAGATGATTTGGGGCTGGATAATTTCAGCTGTTCTATCAGCTGTTGGCCCACCCTACTCCACTTTTTTAATTGGAAGGGTTATTTTGCAAGGATATACTGGTTTTGTATTCACAATACTCTCATTTCCATCCAAGTTCTGAATTTAATTTAGGTAAAAAAACTAATTTAATATAATAAAAACAGCGAACAACAGCGTTCATATCCCATGTGTTCAATATGTTAAAAGTCACTTATAGGGAAATTGGCACAAAATAGAAATGGATTATATACTGTTACGCATAGACAAAACATTCTGACAAACTTGGATCGGTATCGGCTCTGATACTGAAGCTTTTAGACAGATCGGGTATCGGTCCAATGAGCCGATCCAAATCCGATACTGTGTGTTAGTCATGTTTGATACTGTCAAACTCAAAACAATGACATAAAAGAACCATAAAACAAAATTAAATTAGTTCATATGACTCGTGCATTTAATTCAAAGCCACTTGAAGATGTGCACAAGCTCTGTGAATCACAAAAAGCTGTTTAATAAATAAATATATAGTATGCAGCGCATTAGTGAATAGCGCTGCTCCGTTTACACACACATTCGAGGATATTTTTATCCTTCACGTAGGTGCGCAACATTTGAGCACTACTCAGGAACAACATCTCAGATGTAGATGCTCAAAAGTTCGGTTCACTTATAATATGCATTTAGGACGGCACCGGAGGTGAATTTTTAACAGAATTTGAATAAGAAGCGAATAAAACTACTGTGAACTTGCCTACAAACAGACACACTTACAGGACTTCCTGGAGAGTTCAGAATGTCAAAATAGAAGCGTGAGGGTTTAAAAGTTAAAGGTGCACGATTGAGATATATTACTATATATTACAATTATTTGTTTAAAAATTATATTTCAGTTGAATGGGTTCCAAAAAATAACTGTGTGAATGAAGTGGACTGATATCTTACAACTAAACTGAACAAAAAAAAGAAGAGATCTGAATCCTTTAAAGTCCAGATACAAGATTAAAAAATAAAATTAAAACAGCTTTTCTACTGAAGACTTGAAGACTGGAATTACTGTTAATTTTGCTGCTACATTATCCAGTATACTAGAAATAATAAAGTGTTTCTTAATAAGCTTCACATTTATATTGAAATAATGTGTAGTTAGAGGTTTGTGTTTATTTACATATTAAAGAGTTCCACACAGTAATGTAAAGATATTCTGAACTGATTATGCCAAAAAAACAACACTGATATCGGAACCGGATCGGCCGATACTGAGATTTCCAATATCAGAATTGGAAGAGAAAATGTGGTAATGGTGCATCCCTAATAAATAGTAGCCAATCACTCTGATAACTGACCTTGGATCTGACATTTCAAAACAACCAGAGCAATATTTTACATGCTATGCAATGATATTGGTCCGCTAGTTAGCAAATTACTTGTTTAGGGAAAGTAATGTAACTTTTTTCATGCACATAGAGTAGTTTGCGCATGTCTTCCTAAAAAAATAATTTTCTAGGTCTAATTTTTATCCATCCGTCATAGTTTATGCACTTATTTATAAAAAAAATAAAATAAATAAATATATATACATATATTTTTTTTTTTGCCAATTCCTTTTTTTCCTCAGTAATTGGTTTTTCATTATGGGTTATGGAAAAAAATATTTTCTGAGTTTATTTGGTTAATGTGTTTCCATTGCTGTTTTTGTGCATGTCTTTTAAAGAATAACTTTTTCCCCTGCATTTCTACATAAATGTGTTTCCATCGCAGTTTGAGCACATTCTTTTTACTGATAAAAAACTGTATCCACCTCAAGCGTGCGTAAACATTTATGCAAATCATGCATTTTGGTCATTTTATTTGTCATTCAGCATTTGTTATGCGACATTCCACAATTTGCATTAAAATATGTGGATAGAAACCCAGCTTCAGATCCATGAAATAATACAACATGGAGTAACGGGCTGCACATTTAGTTGAATAAATAATTGAGATTACAATAACAGCTGCCACAATTAACTAAAAATGACAAGTCCGTTGTATTCTTGCCATGTAAAGGCTAATTTAATAAAAAATAAAGTTTTCAATTTGCTAAGAGGGCCAAAGTGAGGTTGACTCTAAAAGCTGCAAAGTGAGGCTGTAACAATAATAAATGAATTCAGGGCAAAGTAAAGAATATGGCATGCAGATGACCCACATAAAATAAGTATTTTAATGTCAATTCTATTCTTTGAAATTACAATTACTATTTCAAAGAAAATAATCGACAAATATGATTTTTAGAAAATCGTGCAACACAAGAGTTTCAACATATATGAGCATGACAACATAGAATCTGCAGCAGAAGTTTTTCACAGAATTGGGTTCTTAATTCTCAAGTTTACACATCTCTTCCCCTTCCTTTTTTATTTAATAAACACTTTCAATAATAAACTGCTTTCAGGCAGCTACCAATAAGAGTGTAGTTCACTCAGCTTTGTGTTTAAATGTAGGGGTGCGCAGATCCGATATTCAGTCCAATCGCGTTTCAGGAGGAGGAAAAACTCGGACTTGGAAACACTGGCGTCACGTGAACAGTAGCTAGAACGTGAGTGATAGATAGGTGAGACCTGTCAGCTGAGTGGAGTTATTTTAAACTCAAGGAAGAAAAAAAAACAAAGCCGAGTGCAATTTATGCAACGCAAGCATTTCAAGAGGTGGCAGCGGCGTTGGAAACTTCAACACCACAAACTTGATTAAACACTTGCAGAAGCATCATGGAAAGGAGTATGTTGAATTTATCCAGCAACGAGTGCCAAGAAGAAAAGTGTGCCGCAAGAACAAACATTGCTGGAAACAATTCAGAAGCGTGAAAAACTCCCCCAAACAGCAACGAAGCAAAGCTGATAACGGACAAAGTGATTGACTTTATTGTGCTGGATGACCAACCCCTTTCTGTTGTTGAGAATATGGGTTTTCGACGCTTAAATGGAGTATTTGGAGCCTCGCTCCATGATGCCAAACCGGCATTTCATCTCCGACACGGCTGTCCCAAATAAGTACAAGCAGGTGTGTGAATTCATTTAAAAATGTTTAGAAAATGTTGCCATGATTAGCTTCACAACTGACATGGAGCTCAGACGTGTGTCCTATGTCATTACTAAGCCTGACTGCACAGTGAATAGACTCAAGCTTTAATTTGCAAAAAGCAGTGCTGCACGCTAAACACTTTCGTGGCTCACACACAGGAGAGTCCATCGCTGTAGCAACGGAAAATTGAGAAGAGTAAAGTCCACGTAATTTTAATAGACAATGCTAGTAACGTAATAAAAGCAATGGATCGCCTTTGAGTTCCCAGTTTGGGATGCTTCACGCATACCCTGCAACTTATTGTGAACGAGGGACTGCTAGCACAGTGCAGAATAAGTGATGCACTGGTTATAGGCAGAAAGATCGTGGGTCACTTCAAGCACTCAACACTTGCCTATTCATGCTTGGAGGACAGTCAAGTGGAGCTGAATATGCCCCCCAAGCGTCTGCATCAAGATGTACGAACGAGGTGGAACAGTACCTAGAATATGATCGAGAGCCTCATTGCACAGAAACGGGCCCTCTGTGCATACACAGCAGAATACGACCTAAAAACTGTTGTCAGTGATCAGAGTCAGTGTTTTTTGTGACAGTTTTAAGGTGAGGCAGCTACTGCTCTCTTTTGTCTTAGGGGAAAACTTATATTTTTGTTTACATTGCAAGTAAGTATCTTTTCATACTGGAATTTCATACTGTTTTATACAGGTGTTTTACAGTTCAAATATTTTAATTATTGTACTGTGTTCTACTGTACTGTATAATGGAGACACTATTATTTTTTATGTTTTTATTTATTTTAAGTTATGGTTCACAATAGAGGTATTACTACATTGAGTGGTGAGTTACATCCAGTATATGACTTTAATTATAATTCTTTAAATTTGCACTTTAAATTTCATTTTGAATGTTTGAATTGTGCTGACTAATTAAAAATGCTGCAACAAGTTCTGTTTGGAAAATGTAAATAAAAATGAAGCAGCAGTATTGCACAACTGAGTCATGTTGTGGGCTACTTTATTTCTTCCTTTAGGGGAGTAGAACGTTTGTTGCACTGTTTGAGCATGATGCTTTTTAGATGGATGGGTTAAGCATAGTGCATTCTCCTGACAAATGTGTTATTAACAGCTTAATTGTTTAAGAGGGAGTAAATGATGGTAGTGTATCCATATCGGCAGATACTCAAGGTTGTGGTATCGGAATTGGTATCGGACATGAAAAAATAGTATCGAGCCACCCCTATTTAAATCCATTCCACACAATTCCGAAGATTTCCCCCTAAAATTTAAGAAAAGCCTAAAAAAAGATTTTGTCTGGGCCTGCATACGAGTACACATAACGTATATTTTTTAATTCTTACCTTTGAGGTCCTCTGAGAAGAATGCAGAATGCCTTGAAATAAAGAGCTTGAGTTGTTCATCTAGGTTGCAGGTGGTCAGGTCAACATCCCAAGAGCGTATACCTACAAAAAGATAAATCCAGAGCAGTCAGACTGCAACCAGCACAAGCAAAGGGTCAAATATTCATGGGCCGCATTCACTGTCCAACTCAACATACTGCCTTTATGTCCTTTCGCTAACAAACAGCAGTCTGTGTTTATGTAATCTAGGAGTCTTAGACAACAATATCATATTACCATCTGGTTGTAAGGGAAGTTTTTAGTTTATGGTACTAATTCTGACATACATCCAAGGTCCAAGTAACACTCATCAAAGGCTAAATGAGAGTAAAATTGTCTTTGGCAAGAAATACTCACCACTTGGCCAGTAACTTTATTAGGAACTGCAACATAATACATGGCTTAAAACAAGTATTGTGAGAACAATACGGTCAGATCCTCGCTCAAGTAAGTGACATAAGCCAATTCAAATCTAACCATATACTACGGAAAACAATTATTGCACGTCTTCTAACAGCTTTTACCTCAGTGGAAGATTTACCATTAGACATTTTTAGAGGATGGACTTTTCTATAGGTTTTAATGGTGGTTTTATATTTATGAGTAAAATAAGGTTTCTGGTTAACATTAATTAAATACACTTTTACATTTTGTTTTAGAAAATAAATCACACACAGTCAAACCTCAAACAATCATTGAAGCCACTTTGTTTTTTTTAAAAACACACATTGCTATCACAATGCAAATTAAGGACTACAACTACCATATGCATGTGAGCTACGTGCTTCACAAAATTAGGACTGTTGTTGTCCTATTTAGCGATGGGTTAGCAACTTGCATTTTTAAAAGACACAATGGTTTCAAAAGCCACGATTGAGGTTTGACTGTGTGCAATTTGTGTTCTAAAACAAAACATGAAAAAAAAATGTACCAAGCATTTTTCACCATAGATCCGTTTTTACTCCCTATTCTAAAAATACATAGGAAATTCTTGAGTAAAACCATGGTGAACTGGCCTTCAGGGTTTGTCTGCAAATTGACATAACAGCTGAACAGCTCTATGGTCATAAGAATAAAAATATATCTCTTAAAAAACACAAAATACAGTTTTATGGATGGTAGGAAGTGTAAATGGCTGGTAGCCTAAACTTTCACATGGTAGATGTGGCAATAAGTTTGTTTTGTACACTGCATGCAACCCTATAAAATCAACAACGTTTTTGGAGCATGACCTAAACTGATTAAATAAGTACACTTTTTATCAGACTCTAGCAAACAGATTCACTCCATTTGAACAAGAGACAGTGTGAATCTGTTCGCCAGACACTGATAGAAAGCATCTGATTCAACTTCCTGCTAAGAACAGTTTCTGTCTCTTGGCAAGAAACAACTGGGTGAACTTCAGGTTTCAGGAGTTTGAAACTATGACCACATTAGAAGAATGAGAAAATAGTTTAAAAGAATAGCCGACCAAAAAATGCATCTTCCTGCTTTTGGAATCCTGATTCGATCCATCTTTGTTCTTTGGACACAAATAAACCCATAGAGATGCACAGCAGGAAGGGGTTAAGCACAATCCAAAAAGAAACAAAAAGCTCTTTACCAGAGTCAAAATAAGATGACCTCTTTTAACCACTGACTCATACAGAAGAACCCCACTACTACAGCAATGACTTCATGATTCTCAGATGTTGCTGAAATACATCAGAATATCAGTACACGTTCAGAGAGTTACATCATTAAATTAATTTAAACCAGATTACTGGCAGCGGTTATGAAAGTGTCAAATGTGTTGACTGATTGTCAAGAATAAGCAGCACTGTTTGAGTTACAAGACAAGCCCAAATCACAAATAAGACACTTATGATCAGATTGAGATAAAATATTTCTTATTTTGGCCGTCTGTTAAACTGCAATTTAACCCTCTCACCATCATGGTGCCTGAGCCAGTACCTAATCTACACCGTTTGATTTATTTCCCATTAGAGGGGTCATGAAATAAAAATGTCTTTGATATTTTGACATATAACTGATAACTGTACTCTAAAAACATACTGTAAATTTCAGAACTCAAATGTGTCATCACAAGGCATTGCTCACTTGTATTTTCACATCACACAAAATGTGCCATCGCACCCTTGGCCCCACCCACTGGCGCTCAGTTTGCGCAAGACAGACCGGCCTTGTGTGGCTAACTGTTCCTGAAAATTAAAGGGGACCCATCTGGACTATTTTGAATTCGTTTTGTACATAAATGTGACGAGGAGAGCGTGGATCAGCCCAATCAGCTGGGAGAGGGATAAAGAGGAGCTGGGGACGCCAGTTCGAGAGAGAGATGCATGCAGAAGTCTTGTGTTTTGTGTTATGCTGGAAAGCATTTTTATGTTGTGTTTTGTTCATTTGTGTCATTAAAAGTTTACATTGACTGCTCAGCCAGTTCTCACCTCCTCCTCGCCATCCTGTGAACCTTTTTCAATAAACATGCACCAGACAGACATCAATGATCGCTGTCATGTTTAAAGACGCGGTGTCAAGTTACAACTCTGAAGAGGAGATGCTATTCTCTTTCATTTGGCTGCTGCCTCTTGTTTTGAGCACAAACACATCATAGATGCGTTTTTCCCCACATCTGCAGTATTTTTAATTGTTGGTGAATATAAAAATGAACTAGATGGATGACTTTGACTGTTTCGATGCATTTCCACACGCACTAGGGTTGCACCGGTATGAGATTTTCACGGTATGATAGCCATCTCAGAAAATATCACGGTTTCACGGTATACGGTATTACACAATTAGCATTATCAGTGAAAACAGAAGGGTTATTTATTTATTTATTTTTGAGCAAACATTTTATTATAATTGAAACTTGAAACCATTTATTTTATTGAAGTATGTGTAAAAAAAATTTGAAAAATAAATAGAAAAAATAAGAAAGCTAACAGAATTGTATTAATAAATCGAATTATAAACATGATAAAAATGTAACTATAACATGTTATATAACTATAGCATGTTAGTTTACATGTTAAATGAACTACTAAATGAAAAATAACATCAGCTGTGTGAGCTTTTAAAGTAATGTCCTATGATTATTAATAATTAACATGTACTGCTCCTGTCTGTATCTTTAACTCTGTGTTTCTCAACTGGTTTTGCTTCAGGACAGATTTTACATTGGAAATCAAGTGTTGACCTGCCACAGATTAAAAATAACCTGTATTTAATGTATCCTGGGTCGCATTTCCTTTTATGTTGCATAGTTTTGTTCATGGTTTTCCAGTACAAGGACATGCATCAAATGTCAAAAACATTTAAAAATTTAAGAACATATTTACTTGTATGAGCCCATTATTATCAAATTTTTTACCTAATATTCCATTTTTATACACATATTATATGAAGGAAAGGCTCCTCATTACCATAGTTAGGTCAGTATGCTAGTCTTAAATAATAGTAATAATAATAATAAATTATTGCATTTATGAAAAATGAATACTGAAACACATCTTGAAACTTTAACTACAACTGCCACTGTTGATATAAAATGAGGTCTAATAGATTCTACTTTTAGATTATTTCATATGAAACCATTACATTTTGTCAAAATATAACAGTTACTTTTACTCATGTAAAATCCTTAAACAAATTTGTAGAGGTGATGTGTGCAATTATTAATATTTTAACTATTTTGGTAAAGGGGCCACATCGGCTTTAAGTAGTGCATGGGGGGCCACATTGCATTCCTTCTGAGATACAATGTTCTGCATTGATTTGGTTATATCTTTTAAGCCCAGAAATAGTTGTGTACTAAATTTTCTGAAGTGTATCTGTGACTAATGGGACTATTCTGCTATTGCCTAAAGTATTGTATTGCTCTACAAATGTAGATACTTTTCTATCAGGCATTAAAAAAACTGAATAAAGGCTGAGCTTATAAATTGATTTGACCATCTCTACTTCCCTGTTAATGTATTATTCAATTTAACAATCTCTACATCAGGGGTCTGTTTAAATAAAATAAAAATAATAATAATTTATAGAACTTTTAATATTTGTCGCAAAGTGGACGAGTTTACTTATTTGTTTCTAAAACATTACCCGTTTACATGCTAAAAGAGTCATGATGCGGGTCTCCAGGATGGTTTGACTTTCAGCACACAACTGAATAACACAGACTGCATGAATATGATAAATGATTACTGCAAGAGTTAGATTAATATACTGGTGCAAAGGGACTTCAACATTTCTAAATTGCACAAATAAAAAATACATTTACATATTCGTCTCTGGCTAGATTTTGCTCGCATGTCAATGATGCTGAGATCTACTTTTATATTTAATTTAATCACTGAGAAGGTTTACCTGCAAAATAGCACCAAACATCACAAGCTGCCTCAAGAATGGACACAGAGTAGCCGAATAACACTTTTCCTTGAGCAGAATATTGCACTACAGGTCGCTAAATTAAATTTGTTCAAGGGGGAAAGCGAGATAGAAAAAGCGCACTAGCGTGCATGGTTGCCAGATTGCACAAGTAAGTATTACATTAGGCAGAATATTTCCAATTTGCACAATTATATATCTCAAACTGGGGGTTATGCATCTCTTATCTGGCAACACTGAGCATGTTAAACGCTTGTGGAGATGCATTAGGTCCCAATGCAAGTTAACTGAAATTTCAAAAAACGATAAATGAGCCGCAGCCCACATTATACCATGTGGAGTGCCTGATCCAGCCCGCGGGCCATATATTGCTTTAGCTGTTTGCGAGATTATCATTAAATCTGCCTCGGCAGTCCTAAATAGTCTATCACTTGGCGGCCACAAGTATCTTCAATCGGAGAACTATGGCATTGTTCTTTCCCTGCTGTCCGCAACCCAGTCCAAATAGACCAGTTGAGAAACACTGCTTTGAAACTCTAACACACACACACACACACACACACACACACACACACACACACACACACACACACGTCAGACCCCCTCGCCTCTCTCTGACATTTTCTCCGCTGCATACGTGTGTGTGTTGCAAGTTGACGAGACTGACAGGGAGACAAGGAGGAAAGGAGATGAGCACGCGCAAGTGAGATTCTCCGTCCTGTTGCATTTTTTTTTCTCAATACCGTAGATAACCAAATGTACATGACATGATAACTGATAATTTTCAAACCGTGGAATTCCACTGCAACCCTATTCCGCACCTCAGTGGGCCTGTGTGTGTGCATCTTTTCACCGGGTTTGGACTTAAGTATGTGCATTTTTTAGGCTCGTCATCGTGGACTGCTTGTGAACTGATCATAAAACGATTAAAGGTTTGCAAAGGAACTATTATTGAAGAATTGAGCAGATAAAAACACTTGGACCCAATCAAAAACATAAGTAAACCATTTAATTCTTGAACATTTCAAATGTCATGACTGTTTGATCTTTTACGGCGCTGCTGTGCTTGACATGATAATGTTGTGGAGCTTGCTCATTACATTTTGAATGCATATTGCGTAGTGAGTTCTTTTCAGCAATTTTGTGTACATTTCATTGGCTGTTGTTAACCTGTATTATGCATAAATCAGCAGATACACTCTAGATATTGTATTGGCCATCAACATTGGTTTATTGATTAACCAATAAAAAGTGTTATGACTGACCCTTTAGCAATAGCGTTTTTTGCTCTCAACTTGTATTTGCACTATTAACATTTAAAAACAAAAAGAAACACTAGCCATGATGATTGCAGCCTTTTTGGAATGGTGGTATTTAATTTTCTTGAAAATAAATGGTAAAAACAAATGAGGTTGCACAAGCGGTGTTCAATTACAGTGCAACTTCCTATCTGTAGGTGTTTAAAGCATTTAAAATGGAACAAATATTTCTTCTGTCAGATTAAAGCAGTGGAAGAAGCCCTGTGTCTGACCAGGAAGTAAAGGAAATGATGACAACCTCACAAAGAGGATGTGTGTCTGTAATATCAGGTCACAAGGCCCTTGAGTATATTCACAGATAAAGAGACTGAAAATCAAAAAGGAAAACAGAAGATAGTCTGCTGTAATTTAAGCTGCACACATGAAAGATGAACTTTGGACTGCTAAAACAGAACAATAAGGAAGGAACATCTGCAAAAGCAAATAAAGTTATATATAACTGTGCCGTTCATTGGCAAAATTATTGCTTATGGTTGTCGAAAGAAACAGTTGACCGAAAAAACAAGTCAGCAAAACATACTCTATGAAGGGTTGGGCAATATTTAGAATAGCCAATACACAATATAGTCTTGTGCTCATTATAAAATTAGCAACATTGTGAATATTGCAATGATCTGAATGTGCTTTTTATTCCATAAATTGCACCAGACTCGGTGAGCTTGATTAATTTCCATCAATCAGTTCAAACTGTCCAATTCAGTGAAACAATTCAAATCTCTGATCCAGTGGTCAAAAATGTTTATGCAATATTTGTGTGGCATTCCATGTATTAATGTAAAAAAATATATTTAGTAAAATATATATAGGCTCTGTTTATATTAGGGTTGTGAAATTATGACATAAATCAAAAATGACAATTATTTCCATTCATATTTTAATAAGTCAACAATACATGAACTGCTATAATTGACACATTTCACGATTGGTAAACTGTTCCAGCTGTAACTGCAAGCTTGATTATTTGATTAATTGAGCAGTCAATTAATATTGCAGTTAAATCTTGTTACATTAGTATGTATAAATGAAAATGATTAAATATTCTTCCTTATGAGCATTTTAAAAAAACTGTTGAAAACATTAACATATTATTCAGCTACATTTTCAGTTCTTCCATAACACTTAAAATCTACTAAACCACAATGGCTGTTTGGTTGAAATAATGGTTCCTCTGCTTGGAAAGAAACAAGGTTTAAACCATTACAGAGCACATAGCCTACATGAATATCAAAACTGAAAAATATCATGATAAACCTTTTTTAGGTGTACCACCCAACCCTACGTGCATATCGTCAGTGCCTCAGATTTGAAAATAACATGCTCAGAGATATTTCAAGTGCACAGTCTGAAAAGGGAAGTCATGTTGGGATAGCTATGCTGAAGTAAACGAGATGCATTATTTATGCTCTGCAGAGCGAACAGAGTTTTTTTTTTTTATGTGCTTTGAGATCCATGGGCCAAGAACCCTGTCCAGCACATCTTTTAAAGCCCTTTATGATGGTAATAACAGTAATAGAGGTCAACTGATAGTGATTTTGCCAATACAAATAACTAAGGTTGGGCTGTGTTGATACAATTCAATAATCACAATATTTTATCGATACTTGGATACATGTATCGTGATATTTTCAGTGCAGTCAGAGATGCTATGATGCACGAAAGAACTGAAACTGATCCTGCCGAATTCACGCTTTCTCTCACAGACATGGTGGGCCTCTCTCACACGTTTGGATCTAGGTATATTTTTTAATATACTTTGTTCTCTACAGTAAGATATTTATCAAAAACAACAAAAGAAACATTTAATTCTAACCACATATAGCATGGATGCTTGAAAGAAGCCATTCGACCAAACAAACACTACTGTCAAAGTCCCTGCCTCTGGTCTTAAAAGAGACAGTACAGTTTTAGCACCTGTTCTACATATCTAAATAAACTGTTGTAAATATTTCAAATTAGGCATGTAAACAACAAACATGTAACAACATACTGTATATATGCAATATAATATATGTAATTTTAGTACATCATATTTATTGATGTAATAAATGGGCAGTATTAAAAAAAAAAAAAAGCTAAAATGACACCAAAATTATGGAAAAACTAATGATAAAATAACATTTGTTAAATTGATATGGCCGTCACTTAACAAGTTAGAAGGTCCTCTGTATAATGAATAACAGCATTAGCTAAAAGATCATTTCTTTCATCCTGCAACCAAAACGGATATTATAACTGAAATATAGCCAAGTTAATTGAAATTAAAATCGAAAGCGAAATCTAATCATGATGATATCGTGATATATTGAAATGTGACATGTGTATCGCAATACGTATCATATTGTGAGGTGGCTGGCGATACCCAGCCCTAATCTAAGGTGGTGGAAAAGGGCAGATAACCGATTAATAGGACGATTTATAAAATGTAAAAAAATTCATAGTTTTTCCTTACTACAATCCAAAATATATGCACACACATATTTCAACCAAAATACCAATAATAACCCGAATAAATTACGATTTTGTGCATAACACAGGACATTTAGGCCTAACTATAAACAAGCCTGAAACACCAGGTACTCTAAAGGCCAAAGTATACTTCGGGTGTCCACGTCGCGGATCGTTCCGTGCACAGTATGTGTGACACAAATGGCATCATCAGCACAGCCGCGCTGCTTTACTGCGCACCACCTACATTTCCTTAACCCACACACGCGGTCCTCGGCTGACGCACGCACCTACTATTGACTGTACTAAAAGAGTATCACAAAGAAGTTTTAGTGGGCACGCGTCAAACACGTTCGTATTCGCTCGCGGTAAGAAGAGTATACTCATGGTGCTTTCAGACCAGAGGCGTTGAGAGCGTCAAATCGACCGGAAGTCATTCATTTTCTATGGCAGCAAGCGTCTCTCTGTGGTGAGAAGCGTTGAAAGTTCAAGTGCGGGCAACATTATGGTAATGAGCTTCGACGTGGTTCGGCGGCAACCTATTGGAATATAGAAGTGCTCCGCTCTAGTGAAGTCTAGAGAACACAACAGTGTAAACTTTGGTTCCACCAAAACAATAGTTCTGAAGACAAAATGGAGGAGAAAACAAATTATTGCCGTGGCGGGTTTTCCCGTAATATACGATCTGTCCCCGTTTGCTAACAGGGATATATGTATTTTATTTTGTTTATTTTGGTAACAAACAACCATCATTTTAATTACTTTCTGCCATCGATCGATTTCTTACTTTCACATTTAAAAGATTTCATGAGGATATACGCTACTTGTAATAGGTCGGAAAAAAAAAGATACCGGATATTTTGCGGCCCATTTAAATATAGTTCACAAAACCTAGCATTCCGAACGAACGTTGCCGCCTATTTCAACTATATTAGAGCATCCACGAATCTTCCATAGGGTTGTTGGCAGGGCAGCCAGAGCAAATTTTTACGCTCTTGCCTCCTCTGGTCTGAACGCACGGTCAAAAAGACAACGCGGTCGACCGGGCACGAGCCAATCCGGAACATGCAAAAACAAAGTATACCATGCTCCATTACAATGCTGTTCAATGCTCTAGAGTAACACAGAGGAATACAATAAAAGAAATAAAAATATCAGCAATTATCGGCACAGATTAATCTGTAAAACCGATATATCGGTCTACCTCTAAACAGAAGGAAATAACATATTCTTTGATTCACAAAGACTCCAACTCATAATATGGCAGCAATAGAAGACTAGACTGAATGCTTTTCCTATAATCTGTCATAGACTGTATACTCAGCACGTCACTGCGCATTTACACAAGCAGTTATTTAGTATGTGGTCTCTCTGTCATGAACCATCTTCTGCTGAGAGCACAGTAAAAACTTCGGAGAACTTCCTCACATGGATTTTAGTCCTTTAACAAGATTTCTTCTATGGTTGAAAGAGAACTCAAGTTCAACAGTAAATACATGTATATGAGTGTTCTGTGTGCATTAACCTAATTTTACACCCTATCTAGTTGACCAAATGGAAAGAGGTCATTTGAACAAAAAGGACATAGAGCTAAAATTCACTAAGTTGTTATGGTGTCATTCATTTCATATGACAGTTCTCAAGAGGCTTTCAATGAAAATACAACAGTCCGTCGATCTATGCATGACTCAGGCTTTTATATACGGTCCCGCAGACTGATGTAGATTGAGTTAAGAGGTCTAAAGGTCTAAACTAGCAATGGAGAAAGCCAGTACACCTCAGTTCATCTTTATATTCCAGCATATTTGTTCAACTGCTTTTTAAAACTCCTTCCTCACGCAGCACACGCTATACAGACTGACGACGATAATAATAAAGTTGTTGTTTTGTTTGAGGGATTGTTCCTCTTCATGACGTACACCCAGAGAGTGATGGGCGAGGGAAGCTCTCATTCAATCACCATCCCATAATTACAGAAACACTTTACCTCTTTCAATCTCTGACACCAGAAAATCCACAAATCCATCCGGACCGGGCTGTCCAACAATGACGAGCAGAGAGTATTTATCGCTGCAGAAACCGGGACGAGAGGTTCGGTTCGAGTTTTCCATGATTGCCAACTCGTCAATGCGGTCTGCCGCCATGTTGCAAAGTTTGCACAAATTCGTGATCTCCGATTGGCGCATGAGTTGTTCTTTGAACCGATTCATTTGGGTGATTCAATCGAACCGATTCGTGAATCTCGTCTCGAGCGAGCTTTCGGGGCCCTCGAGCTTTTTCGCTCTTAAAATACGGGACAGTTGATAACACTATAAAGCACACTTTTCAAATGAATCAAGCAAACAAAGTTCTTAGCATTAAATCGGAATTAAACAGAATTAAATCGAAACGCATAGCCCACTAATTACAACCAATACAATCTTTTTATAAAGCTTCATCGAGACCATTACAATAAAAGCCACATATTAATTTAACTGCAAACGAGTGAGATATAAAAGGCCACATGTGAACTCCTAAGAACACCTCCTGGCACCTTATTTTAATTCTATCTTGTCATTATTATTTGTCTTGTCATTATCTGTTTTGTGTATTAATGCTTTGGCAATATTGTATGTAAACACAATCATGCCAATAAAGTACTATTAAATTGAAATTGAAATTGAACACTTTTGAGTGATGAATCAAATGAGTTGGTTTACTGAAACAAACTGTTTGAACGAACCGATTCCATAGAATGAATCCGGCTTCCCAACGGTACTACATGCTGCTCAAAGGAAACACCAACCTTTATTTTTGAGGGGCGGATACTTGCGTGATTGACGTAGTTTAGGTCCAATCAATTGATAAAGAGACAGCAGAAGTTCTTCCTGCCTTGGGGTTACAAAGTAACTGGAAAAAGTCTACAGTATAGCAAAAACTATACATTTTCAAAAGATGTGGAAAGTAATTAACAAACCTTTATAACAAAATAAAGGAGGTTGATTTCAAAATGATTAAGAATTTTCACCCCTGCAATAAATTGCTACTTACTAAAAATAGTACATTTATTGGAAATATTTCCCTAATGTAGGCTACTCTTTTGGTCTAGAGAAAGAGGAAACTATACGTATCTGTTTTTTGTTCTGACACAACACAGTTTTTGGTCTCATATTTCAGATTTCAATTTCTTGGATTTTACCACATTGTTAATTTTTCTATCACTATTTTTCTTTTCCGGAATATTCCTCTTATTACTTGTGTATAATATGAAGGAATTAAACAATCCATTACAGTTTATTTGTATGATGGGTAAATGCCATAAATGTAAATGTATGGATTTTGTTATCTTCTCTTCAGAAAATATCCTCTAATCAGAAAGCTAAGAGAAAATTCCTTGTCATTGAAAGGATTTTAGATAAATTGTATCTATTAATAAAAAATTATTTAACTATATATTTTTCTTCTGTATGTTTATGTATTATATCTTGTTAATGAAGCAAAAAAAAAAAAGGGAAAAATTGAGAAAATAAACTTTCCATTGCAATTTGGGGTCTTATACATTTAAAGGATTTTTGCAGATTGTTCAGTTTACTTAATAAAATGAACTAAAGCAACACAATATAATATTTTGTCACAAAAAATTACGTTTACCTAATCCATTTGAGATGGGACTTCATAAATACTTTTTGTAGCATTGATGAAACTGGGCAGGAGATTTCCATTTCCCAGAATGCTTTATATAGGACTGGATGGGGTGATCAAATGTTGAAATGAAAATTTCTATAGACCAGCTGGTGGTATATCGCGAAATAAGTTTATGCTTAAAACATTAAAGTCTTCGTATAAATAAGTCCGGTATATGAGGTACGATTTGAAAGCGTAGAATGTGAACTTCAGAGATATCAATCAATTCTGCATTTATTTGACTTAAAATAACAAAATAAGGCCTGAAAACATTCGTGTTGAAAATTAGTGCCCCCTAGAGGTAATGGGGTAGAAATATTTATATAAAAATAAAAGTCCCTCACATAGCACTTAAATGGACATGTCATAAATCACTCTCAGGAATGTGACTGTATAATTTATTTTGTTGCCCTAATACTACAGTTCGAAAGATTTTCAAAAGAATCACAAAGTAAAATATGATTTCTGTATGTCATAAAATACAAATATCTATTTTATGTGCTGTTTACTGCTTCTGTAAGCCCCAAATACTGTAGCAAAAAAAATATATTTTTTTTTTTACTTGATTGGCTGAATGATCAAATGGTATATCTCAGATGTCCAGAATAATATGCCATCCGCAGGAAAAGCATGCTAAACAAATCATCAGAAAAATATGTTTTCGACTGCTGATAAAATATTATATATCATCACAAATGGGAGGATTTCAGCTTTCTAATGACTCCTCGATTGAGCTTCTAGTCCACACGGAGGCTGAGAAATTCAATGAAACAACAAGGGTGGTGCATGAATTGAAAATTAGACTGAATGTCTATGGACGAGCACAACTTTGAGGGCTAAAATTTCAGATCTGTAGATTCTGATGGAATGTGACAGAGAGAAAACATATTTTTTAAAGTGCTTTCTGCCATCTAGTGGAAAGAAATAAGACTTTTCAAAGTGCGGTAGAGTGAACAGAACCAGAATAACATGTTTACAAAGTTAGGACAAAATGAAAAAAATGTCAATATACTAAATTTTTTATTTGTGGGTATTTCTGAAAAAATGAGACCAGTTGATGATGGACTTTCACATTTAAGTGATGTTTGATTTGAGTGCTGTCTAACTCTATAAACAGTTGCAATTCATTTGACAGTCCAGCAGTTTCACTCTCCTTACACTTGCTCTCCTGGCATCCTAATGATTAATACAATTAAGTTAGAACAACATAAGAAAATGAATCAAGTTTGAGTTTGACTAACCAAATTAAGTTGGCTTAAAACTACGATAGAACATTGATTTGACCTAATTTAACTAAATTATGTTGGCTCAATGAAAATGACTTAAGCTGAATGAACAAAATTAAAATACAATTATGTATAGGGGAATGACTTCATTCTACTAAACTACAGTATTATATTTTTAAACACAACAAGTGGCAAAAGTTGCATCAAATAAAACACACAACACACATAATACTACCTCTGATATGTCAGCTAAAGCTCTTTCTCGCACTCATCCGAACTTTCCCTACTTCTAATGCTAACCGAATAAAAATATATTGGATGAATAAGTTTCTCAGATATGATAACAACAGTTTATTCAATATGTTTCCTGAAAGGGCCAGATGATTGAAGTTTTGCTCCATCTAGTGGCTTTTTGTTTTGAATGATACACAGTACAGCATTTGGCTTTATAAGAACCAGAGAATAAAAAACAGAGATATATACAAAATTGCATGCATTTATTTGATTTGCCTTTTCTACATAAAAACTGCAACAGGAGAAAAGAATAGCTTTAACAAACAGCTGTTTGCAGGATTGTGACAGAATTGTAATGGAAGAATGACACATGTTTTACAAACACTTGAGGATGGAGAAACTGCAGGTGGTTCCTCCAGGACAGCTGCAGAGCTTCCCGAATCGAGCGCCTTTCCGGACCGCACACTGCTCACCTGCATCACACTGCAAACAGCACAAACCTTTCAATTCAATCAAGCCTATAAATCCACTATTATATCCACACGCTCAAATTCTTTTAAAGGTTTCGTCACACTTTACTGTACTTTGTTATTACAGTATTTATACAGTAATGTGTCATTGTTTTGTGGATCATCTTGTAATTGAGCCTTTCCTATATGCTGTACTTTTTCCAATTATATATATATATATATATATATATAAGATAAAATATTAAACTCATATTTTTAAAGATCGAAATTGAAATCATTTTCTTTTATCACAATGTAACAACGTGAACATACGGGTTGAAAAAAACAATCTGTCGATTTATGAAGAAACATTCCAGGTGTTGTTACTTACATTTTTTCTTACTCTAATTCAAACATTTACAACCAAACATGTTTTCTTGGGAATATTGTTTAAACTGACAATCAATATACAAATTTTTCCTTTGTCCTCTCTATGCAGGGCTCAAGGGAATCAGTGAATCGTTTATGTCAACTAGTTCATTTACATGAACTGTTCAGAAGAACGACTCACTGAAATTAATCAGATTTATTAATGATTTATTTGAACTACTCATAATTTAAAGCAGTTAAACTACAGTCAAGTAGTTAGCTACACTTTAAGCTAAGCTACTAACAAAAAGTATCTACAGCAGGGCAGTGGTGAAGAGGCGGTCATACTGTGAATATATAAAGCATTGAATAGCTCATATGAGTGTGGTAATATACAGCCTACATAAGAATGAATGGTTATTTGTTTTATTTGTGTACTATGGAGAAAATACGATTGTCTACACTCTAGTCATTTCACAATACACATAGTTTCAAAGCATCTTTATAGAAAATCATTCCTTGTTGTTTGAAAGACCCCTGTGAACAAGCTGAAGTGACTAACAAGAAAAAAACTCCTTTTAATGTTAATTACTAGTGAAAAAACCACACAATACATATAGTATAGTGAACGCCGTATCGTACGATACAATACAATCTTTTTACACCCCTAATATATATATATATATATATATATATATATATATATATATATATATATACTGTATATATGTATGTGAAAACTATTAAACACTTCTTTCAGAAATAACTTGACTTTTTTCCCTGGGTCATAAATCAAGCTTTCCTGTAAATTTTGGGAAACCTGCTGGACTCGCATGATCTAGAGAAAGCACACGTGTCGCTCACATGAAACAGAGGCGATATTATTCATATCACACAGCCTTAAACATAACCTAACGATTTTTGTTATTTTAATGTTTTTTTGTAAATGAAAGGACATGTGGTAAATGTAGTTTATTTTAATTTAAAAAAAAAGTGCTTTACCGTTCATTTTGTGTCATTATTATATCACATTAGACTGTTATGCATAGTCCATAAGGTTACAATTCGTCTGGCAAATTTTGTCATTCCCGGACACGTTGGCCAGCGCTCTGATCTGCACTGCAGCTATATAAAGCTGAAATATGAAACTTTTTTATTGTTAAAATACTTTCTCCTATCCCCGCTTAATATACAGAGACAACTATAAGTAAGCCATTCTTGGGTTGATTTTCTTGAAAAATGGAAACACTGTGTCTCTGTGGTGCTATAAAAATTCCTCTTTTATTTTGAGCGACCCGTTTAGACCCACCCCAACAACATTACTAAACCAATGGTGTCAGTTGGGGGAGGAACTATCTGACTGTTTGAATTGCAAATGAGGGGTGTATCTGGAAAGCTGTTTAGAATATAATGATTATTTTTGCAGTTTCTGCAGAAATATTGCTAGTGACACAGAAATTGCATACTTAAAAAAATTGCTTTAAATAATATATGGTTTTAAATATATGGCAATCGCATAGTTCCTACATTACTATAGTAACTTATTATAGACTTATTTTAGTTTATTGACTTAAATGTGTTTGTTTAAGTGCTACATGAGATGGTTTAGGCGAGTGTCTTTGATTACATCGGGTCCATTGCAGCGTTCACAATACAATGTGGCAAATGTAGCGTTTTTTGACGATATAGTGTTGCTCATTGGAAAATGTAGCTCGCTTCTGGAAAAGCTTACTAGTTAACTACTCCTCAACACTGTTAGTTTATTAGTCTTACTCTAACACATCCCATCACGTTTGATCAAATTACAAATGTTTAAATATAGCTGATAACCCTCATGTAAGCTTATTGCGCAATGGCTAACTTTAACTTTGTATTTCTTTCTGTTATTTTGAAAGTCTGTTATGGGCCTACACTTTTATAGAAAAACCAACAAGTAAATTCAGAATTACAACACAAGTATATTCATTTTATTAAAGCTCCAAAGTAACTGTATAACAGGAATGATGCAATTACAAATTAACAAATGATCATTTTATCAGTGATTTAAAGTAGCGGACTTACGGAGGGCACCCAACCAAACTTCTTCTCAACAGTGGGAATTTGCTTGTTTCTCAGTTTTTCAAGCACTTCTTGAAGGGCTTCAATCTGTCAAAATATATTTTTATTGAAGAAACATTTTATATTTTTAAACATTATTATTTAATTTCTAAAATAAATGGACGGCTCAAAGATTTTGGAGCACACCTTGTTATATAAAATCACAGAAGGTGCTCTTTGGTTGGATTTCAATCAATCATTGAATATAGCTTTTCAACAACAACAACAAATAACTAATATTTAGATTTAAACAATTATTGAAGATAAGTTAAACACAAGACACTGAATGCTTTTATATCTTACCAGGTCTTTCTCCTCTTGAGCCTTCATGTCATCTTCTGGTGAGCGGATCTCTAGAAAATCATCACAACTAACTAGTAACAATAAGACAGAGCAGGTAACAGTTAGTAGAAAGATCCGATCTCTAACCATTGTATCGAGAATCAGGACTGCTTTGAGACGAACTTCTATCGTGACCGACACTTCTCAAGTAACCACATGAGGACCATCTCAACCGGTTATAAGTTCTCTGTGCAATCACACAAATTCATTCAAAATATTTCAAAGTGAACATGTTGTAGATGACACAGGTCATGACCCCACAGATCCTGCAAAGGCAAGACAAATATGAGCTGTCTGTCACCACAGTTGCTTCGTCCATCAAAGAACGTCATCGTGGTGATTAATACCGGTGACCCTTGAACCTCAAACATCACACCATTCATGTACACCTGACCTCATTTCAGACTATAATTACCTACCAGTTTTATTTCCGGAGACCATCATTTCATTACCGGAACGCCACTCTTAAAAAAAAAGGTAACAATCTATGAAAAAAAATCCACTTTAGGACTAGACGTGAGTAACTCTTGATTGTAAATCAACTGATGAATACAGTAACGTGTCAATGGACTTTTTTCAGTCAACCTCAAGATTTTAGGTTCAAATGTAAATGAATGTATAAGACAAAGTGTATATGTTAGGCCCTGTATCTGGTCACCATTTTGTATAAGTTTTTCATAATTTTTAATCACATTTTCAAATGAATTTTCCATCAAATATTAATATTAATACATAATAAAATAACATAATAATAATAAATAAGCATACGAAAAAAGAAGCGAAATGCTGATTAAAATGATACACCAGGTCACACCGCAGGACATGCCAACTTCCCAAAAGTATGTTCTCAGTAGAATGTTAAGAAAATGCAAAACCCCAATCCCTAAATATTACATTTGAGTACATACCTCATCATCCTAACATTAAATGAAGCACAGAGTCATATCTAGAGACCAAAGGGATTTTGAAAAATGATGTAGATACGGTTGAAAATGTCTGTATTTAAGGCATGGTGCCTTGATCCCACCAAAGAATAAAAAAATAGAATAAAAGATAATTCTGACATTTTATTTCAATTCTTGTGATATAAAGTTGCAATTACATTACATAAAATAGCAATTGCAAGATATAGCTACATTTGCGAGAAATAAAGCCGCTATTGTGAGATATAGTTTCAACTGCATGATAAAGTCACAAGTGCTGGATATAAAGTCACGTTTGCAAGATAAAATATAATCGCGACGGCATGCTATAAAGTTGGAATCGCTAATATAAAGTTGCAATTGTGAGATAAAATTTGCAATTATGTTATATAAAATTGCAATTGCAAAATAGAATTTTGCAATTGAAAGTAATAAAGTCACTTTTGTGTGATATAAAGTCACAATTAATAGATAAAGTTGCAACTGCATGATATAAATTCGCAATTGTGTGATAAAAAGTCACAATTGTGAGATATAAATTTGTATTCGTGTAATATTGTCGCAACTGTGTGATATAAAGCTGCAATTGCGAGATATACAGTAAAAGTTTCTTAATATAAAGTCACATTGCTAGATAAAGTTGCAATTCCATGATGTACTGTAAAGTCGCAATTGTGAGATATACATTTGTATTTGCGTAATATTGTCGCAATTGTGTGATATAAAGTCGCAATTGCGAGATAACTTTGCAATTTCATGCTATAAATTAGCAGTTGTGAGATGTAAATTAGTATTTGCATAATATTGTCACAATTGTGTGATATAAAATCGCAATTGTGTGGTATTATCACAATTGCAAGATATAAAATCATAATTGCAAAATAAAGTTGCAGTTTCATCCTATAAAGTAACAGCAAAATATAAAGTAGCAATTGCGATATAAATACATTGGTGAAATAAAGTCATAATTTTGAGGTAACGTTGCATTGGTGATATAAAGTTGTAATTGCGTGATATAGAATTGCAATTGCAAGAAATAAAGATGCAATTGCAAGAATTTGGTAGATATAAATGGAAAGATATACAGTAAAGTGGCAGTTGTAAGAGAAAGCCCCTAATATAAATTATATTGTGTTATAAAATCGCAATTTTGACTTTATATCAAAAGCAACTTTACTATCAGTGTTGGGGAGTAACAGAATACATGTAACAGGATTACATATTTAAAATCCTAAATATAAGTGTGGCAGGGCGACGGGCGGGCCAGGTCGTGATTCTACACACCCGGCCCCTAATCAGACTAATCAAGCCTCAGAGAGGGATAAAGGATGACTGGAGACTGCAGTGGGACAGAGAGAGAGATTTACAGGCAGCTGTCCGACACCTTTGTGTGTTTGTCTTTTTGTTTAAGTAGCTTATTAAAATATTACTTATATTGTCAAGCCGGTTCTCACCTCCTCCTTTCCATTAACCCCTTTACAATAAGTAACTGTATTCCACTACAGTTACAATTTAAATCATTGGTAATTAGAATACAGTTAAATTCAAATTGTACTTTGATTACTGAAGAGATTACTTTGTTTTTTATTCTGTGGTGGGATCCAGCTTTCATAGTTAATAGAGTCCATTTTGCCAACTCAAACTAAAATAATAAATATCAGTATATGTAAAAAGTATGGTTTGAATAATGAAAATTTATATTCTAACAATATTCTGCATTTTAACCTCATTTTGAAGTTTCTGTCTTGTTAAATGTGGCATTACCTTCTAATTATACCAATTCTCTATCTATAGAAATATTTACAGCTGTAATGAAGTTTAATAATGTTCCAATGATTCCTCAAACAATGAGTTCTGTATGTTCCTCTTTATTGTGACCTGTGAAACAGTGTACAGTGAATAAATGACACTTTATTCAAAACACCATACAAGTTATTAGAATGTTATTTCCCTTCTTTCCTTCATTTTCCTTTCTTTTATATTTTAAGATAAGCATTTGAAAACAAAGCCCCAAAAACATCACCAGCTCAACTTAACAAATCCAGATCACTCAGTTGGGCATCTGCTGTGGTTGAGTTTGGCTGTGCAGATGCTGTAGTGTTCAGTGAAGAAGGGCTGTCATTGAAGGGCTTGAACTCTTTCCAGGGTTTGGACGGGCAATTTAATGGCGTGCGCTGGGTTATGCTCATGATCTCCTTGGATTCCTCTTCGGGTTTTTCAATTGGTTTTGGACTCGGTGGTTTAGAGGGCATGCTCCTCAGGGGAGACCAGCCTGGTGGCCGTTTAATTCTTGACCCTCCCTGAAATAAAAATGTTCATAGAAATAATACATGAATTAGTTCATTGGAAATCTATACACTTATTATTTTGAAAATGATCTGTATAATTTAATACATGTAACAGATGGGCTGGCTCACCATTCGGGCACCAGCTGCACATTCGGTGTGCACTTCTGGACTCTCGTGCCTCCAAGGGGCCACATCCACAGTCGAGTTACACTGCATGAATTCCTAAAAAACAACAAGTTTAGATAGATATGAGGCTATAAGTACAGTATAAAGATAATAAGCATACACTGTAAAAATGTTTTGTTGAATTCAAAATTGTATTTAATCTTCCTGACCAATTAGGTTACACAAAGAAAGTAATTTGTATGGGTTAAATCAAGAAAAAAAGACAATTGAAGGTTACCCCTTTTTTGTCAGAGTACATTCCTTATTACTATAAATCACTATAAATAATAGAATAATAATAATTAAAATATTAATAATGTAAATCATTTATTTAAATTGTTAATCTGAGAGTAAAATGCATTTTTACATGGAACATTTACATTTATTCATTTGGCAGACACTTACAGTTTATTTAAACGATACATTTTTTTAAAGTAAATTTTACATATAAAACAGATTTGAAACTTTCTTTTCGACTGTAACTTGTCTAGGAGGAGTTCAATTCATTAACCACTCTCCCCAATTTGGAACGCCCAATTCCCAATGTGCTCTAAGTCCTCGTGGTGGCGTAGTGACTCGCCTCAATCCGGGTGGCGGAGGACGAAACTCAGTTGCCTCCTCATCTGAGACCATCAATCCACGCATCTTATCACGTGGCTTGTTGAGCGCATTACTTCAAAGACATAACGCGTGTGGAGGCTTCACCGAGAATTAACCACATTATAGCGACCACGAGGAGGTTACCCCATGTGACTCTACCCTCCCTAGCAACCGGGCCAATTGGTTGCTTAGGAGACCTGGCTGGAGTCACTCAGCATGCCCTGGATTTGAACTTGACTCGACTGCAGGTGTGTTAAAAACTTTTTTTGTTGTTGTTGTCCTAATTTGTTTTTCATTATATTTTTCCTCTGTCACATTCATCACAATATACAGATCTGAAATGTAGGTGGCGCTCTAATGCGTTTTAGCCCTCACAGATGTGCTCGTCCGTAGACATTCATTCTAATTTACAGTTCATGAATATTTTGGACTAGAAGCTCAATCTAAGTGTCATTAAAATGATCATTCCCTTTGCGATGATATATAACATTGTATCATATCATGTTTGTTTAGCATGCTTTTCCTGCTGGATGGTATTGTTATAACACTGGATTACTTACAGCAAGCTCACAGACAAGTAAACAATTTCAATAGTTTTTAGAAAACTGCCTACATAAAAGCAGATATAAAGTTTGGAGCTATTTGGGGCTTACAGCAGCAGTTATGTTGTTTGTAGATGTTTGTATTTTATGACATACAGAAATCATATTTTACTTTGTGATTCTTTTGAAAATCTTTCGAACTGTAGTATTAGAGCAACAAAATAAATTATACAGTCACATTCCTGAGAGTGATTTATGACATGTCCATTTAAGTGCTATGTGAGGGACTTTTATTTTTATATAAATATTTCTACCCCATTACCTCTAGGGGGCACTAATTTTCAACACGAATGTTTTCAGGCCTTATTTTGTTATTTTAAGTCAAATAAATGCAGAATTGATTGATATCTCTGAAGTTCACATTCTACGCTTTCAAATCGTACCTCATATACCGGACTTATTTATACGAAGACTTTAATGTTTTAAGCATAAACCTTTTCATGATGATGATATTTTAAGGGTTTCTTTCTTTATATAGAATATTACATTATATTAATTTGGGTAGTTATGATTGTAACATTATATGATTGTTTGGAAACTTCTCAAATCGTGCTGAATAACATGATATTAAAGTCTTGTTCATGCCAGATCAATTACATGCAGTCATTAAACCAAAATGGGGATAAAGCACTCAAATATTTCTAAAAGTCATGTTTGTTTTTTGCTTTTTTTACTTTTCATTAACATTTTATGCTGATAATATAATTTGTATTTTAAAAAAATCTTACATTACAATATTGTATTAATTGCAAAATGGAAGCATTTTCTTCAAATGGTCTCAGACTTTTGTACATGGAGAGAATTATGAATAAATATGATCTTTTATGTCCATATTTGAATCAAAATGTGCACAGATGTTAATAAAGCAAAAATAAAATATTTCAAAATAAATGAATTGGATTTTTGTTGATGCGATAAGAAAAATGCCTATATTAACACTATATTAACAATGCTGTCAGTCATTTGTTGTTAAATTCATTATTTACAAATTATTGTAGGACACAAATGTAATGTTATGTGTAGTGACCCAGCCAGTGATTCAGATTCTTACCCGCTCCTCCTGAACTGCATGACACTCTTCAGTAACAGCTTTGAATTCTGACTTGGTGCAGTTGCTCTTCTCCATGTCAAACTGCAGTTTATACCTGAATCCAGCAACCACCTGCACACAGAAAAGAACAACATGACCTTGACCCAAAACTTAACCCTGAGAATCCGAGATTTTCAAACTGGGGTCCAGGGAACTGCAAGGGTCCACTTATAAATAAAAACAAACAGATAAATACAAAAACAAGCAATAAATAAGTTAACATTTACCAATGTTGACATTATTACTGTTTCATTCTTCTTTCTAAAGGCTACATTTGAAAAAAAAAAACTTTTTTTGTATTTTTGTATTCTACTGACAGCCCTAGTAAGAAATAATAGTAAGAAACCGGTAACAGAAATGAAACAAATCTGCATATAGTTTTGAGCAAAAATATTTATTATTTATTTATTATTTATTAAGTGTTCATCTCTGCTCCCATGGAACATACATTCAAGAATAGTTTGTACTTGTGTTGTATCTTCTTAGGGCATTTCTCCTTTAGCGTGCTTACTGGGGGTTGTCAAAGAATATTCTCTTTAAAGCTGCTTTGGAATGATATTCATAGTAAAAAGCACTATAACAAATAAACAGTAGTTAAAACGTGTATCTTTAGGCCCTTACAGTACGCTAATAGGGGTATATAAAAGATATGCTGTTTAATTAATACCAAGATAACACTTATATTTCAATTATTTATTGGGGGCAGTGGCGGCTCAGTGGTTGAGGCTCAGGGTTACTGACCAGAAGGTCGGGGGTTCAAGCCCCAGCACCACCAAGATGCCACTGTTGGGCCCTTGAGCAAGGCACTTAACTCCAGGTTGCTCCGGGGGGATTGTCCCTGTAATAAGTGCACTGTAAGTCGCTTTGGATAAAAGCGTCTGCCAAATGCGTAAATGTAAATTATTTCTTTTAGCTTTATATAATTTTGCATTTGGTCTTTATAATAATTTGCTTAGGGGAAGTGACACTATTAAGCCCACATGCCATATAGGCCCACTTACTGTTTTATTTTGAAATATTAAAAAGACAGAACGCAAGAGAAAACTTTGTTGCAGAGAAAATGCACATATTTGATCGAAACATTCTACTTTTTATTTGGAGCCAGTCAAATGTTTTATTCTTGAGTTATCTGGGACCATATGACTCACGATGCAGAAGGAACGAACACACACACACACACGCACACACACACACACACACACACACACACACACACACACACACACACACACACACACACACACACGCACGCACACACGCACCCACCCCCACAGACACACACACACAGACTTGTTTTTATATCATTGTGGGTACTCTCCATAGACTTCCATGCATTTTATGGATTTTATACAGATCTAACGATAATTTATATCCCCTAACCATAACCCTACCCCTAAACCTAACCCTCACAGAAACCTTTTGGCATTTTTACATTTTCAAAAAAATATAGTTTAGTAGCCATTTCCCTCTTAGGGACCACTGGCTGGGTGACACAATTTAGGTGATCTCAGATTTTACTGTCACACACACACTCACACTCTCACTCACACACACACACACACACACACACACACACACACACACACACACACACACACACACACACACACACACACACACACACACGTTTGAAAAATATTTTTTTAACTATACAATTTTAAATGGCAAAATGTTTACTCTAATTCTTCTGTTTTTTATATTTTAATTTAATTTAATTTTCTAAATTTTGCAGTTCATTTCTGTTTCTTGATGTTCATTTTCTTGACATTATTATGCATTTAATTTGAGTTAATACATTTTCGTTTCAGATAAATTATTGGTAGAAATATGCTTATTCTGTGTCTTCTCTTTGTAACACCATGGTCAGGTTTGATTGCAAGCATAATAAAATTGACACTTTAATCAATTTTAAAATGCTAAGCTTATTTTTTTGTTCAAAATGTTCTTTTTATATGCAAATGAATGGTCAAATTGAGAAATGTACATGTAAAAAGAAATGTTATTTCATTATCATCGTCATCAAAAAATCAAATAAAAAGGGTTACACATCTAAACCTTCCGGTTGTAAAGTATAGTGTTATAGTGTATAGTTTTATTCCAATTTTTTTTTTTTTTTTTATGCATTCACTTTGACTCCACCGTAAATTAGGTTTATTTTTCCATTGACCCCTATTGTTCCTAATATGAACCTCATATCAAACTGAATTAATTGTCATCTCTAGATACTGAATCTATTTTCATTGCAGGGAGAAAATGAATAGACAGACAAAAAATTATAAGGAGTGTCCAAATATGATTAAAGTTTGCTGGATTCAGAAATTAAACATTTCATTAACTGGTTAAATGTTTGAGGTAAAAAAAAAAAATACATTTTTTTTTAAAATAAAAATGTAAATGCTTATTTAGTCAAATGTGAAGGATTTACATTTTTAAAAGCACAGTGGGCTTATTAAGAACTAATGTGGGAGAAATCATGTAAAACTAAGATTTGGGTGGGCTTAATTGGGTCAATTCCCCCATTTATTTTTCACTCACAAAATAAATGGGCCTTTATACATGAAAATATACAGCTACCTCTACATTTTAGGAAGGGGGTTGCATGCACATATAATATGTGGGGTTACTTGGCATCAAACATTATAACCAATTATCCATTGCTACCAATGGCCTAATTTAATACAATTCAGTCAAATGGATTAGATAGAGTTCTGAGACATTCACATTTTGCAGATGCTTTTATCCAAAGTGAATTACAGTGCAATCAGTTTAATCATGGGAACCGAACCAGTGTCCTTGTTGTTGCTGGTGCAATGCTCAATCAGTTGAACAACAAACACATTTGTATTAGTAGCTCAACTGATAAAGCATTGCACTAGCAATGACAAGGACACTGGTTTGAAAACTCTTACCTGTTTTGTTGCTGATGACAAGCTCTTAAAGAGGAATAAATGCATGTGATTGGTCATGCTGTTGGCTCTGGCCAGAGAATGAATGAGTGGTTCTCTCAGTTCCTCTTTATAAATATCAATGTTTTCAGGGCAGCCCAGACAACGTGCCTTCTCAGAGATAATAGATGGCTCAGCTGTCGGGGAATGATGAGGAAGAATGGAACACTTGTTTAAAGATCTTTGTATGATATTATTGTACATATAATCTAAAATAAATAAATTCTTCCATCAAATAGACATAACCAAGCAAATATTCAATAACTACAATGCTTTTTTTGTTGCTAGAAACAAGTCAAGTCAAGTCAAGTCAGGTTTTTATTGTCGTTTCAACCATATACAGTTAGTACAGTACACAGCAAAACGAGACAACGTTCCTCCAGGACCATGGTGCTACATAAAAACAACAAAGGACCAACACAGGACCACATGAGACAACACAATGAAATAAAATACCTATATAAAAAACCTATATATACCTATATAAAGTGCACGTGCAAACATGTGCAAAAAGTACGGGACAGTACAACAAATTTCTGACAATGAACAGGACAATAGACAGTGCAGCGCCGACCAGTACTCAGTAGTGCAAAAAGATGAGTTTCTAAAAATGTAAACATAACATACTATGAGATAGTGTTCTATGTACATAGCAGTTATTGAGGTAGCAGACAGTTATAAAGTGACAGTAATTAAAGTGCAACTCAGGACACGTGTGTGTCAAACCAGTCTCTGAGTATTGAGGAGTCTGATGGCTTGGGGGAAGAAGCTGTTACACAGTCTGGCCGTGAGGGCCCGAATGCTTCGGTACCTCTTGCCAGACGGGAGGAGGGTAAAGAGTTTGTGTGAGGGGTGCGTGGGGTCGTCCACAATGCAGGTTGCTTTGCGGATAGTGTTTTTTGTAAATGTCTTTGATGGAGGGAAGAGAGACCCCAATGATCTTCTCAGCTGTCCTCACTATCCTCTGCAGGGCTTTGCGGTCCGAAACGGTGCAAGTCCCAAACCAGGCAGTGATGCAGCTGCTCAGGATGCTCTCAATAGTCCCTCTATAGAATGTAGTGAGGATGGGGGTTGGGAGATGTGCTTTCCTCAGCCTTCGAAGAAAGTAGAGACGCTGCTGGGCTTTCTTGGTGATAGAGCTGGTGTTGAGGGACCAGGTCAGGTTCTCCGCCAAGTGAACACCAAGGAATTTGGTGCTTTTGACGATCTCCACAGAGGAGCCGTCGATGTTCAGCGGAGTGTGTTCACCTTGTGCTCTCCTAAAGTCAACAACCATCTCTTTTGTTTTGTCAACATTCAGGGACAGGTTGTTGGCTCTACACCAGTTCGTCAGCCGCTGCACCTCCTCTCTGTATGCTGATTCGTCGTTCTTGCTGATGAGACCCACCACGGTCGTGTCATCGGCGAACTTGATGATGTGATTCGAGCTGTGCATTGCTGCACAGTCGTGAGTCAGCAGAGTGAACAGCAGTGGACTGACAACACAGCCCTGGGGGGCCCCAGTGCTCAGTGTGGTGGTGGTGGAGATGCTGTTCCCGATCCGGACTGACTGAGGTCTCCCAGTCAGGAAGTCCAGGATCCAGCTGCAGAGGGAGGTGTCCAGGCCCAGCAGGTTCAGCTTTCCAATCAGGTGCTGGGGAATGATTGTGTTGAATGCTGAGCTGAAATCTATGAACAGCATTCGAACGTATGAGTCCTTATTGTCTAGGTGGGTGAGGGCCAGATGGAGGGTTGTGGTGATGGTATCGTCCGTTGAACGGTTTGAACGATACACAAACTGCAGTGGGTCTAGTGAGGGGGGCAGCTGGGTCTTAATCTGCCTCATGACGAGCCTCTCGAAGCACTTCATGATGATGGGTGTAAGTGCGACGGGACGGTAGTCGTTGAGGCAGGACACTGAAGACTTCTTTGGCATGGGGATGATGGTGGTGGCCTTGAAGCACGTTGGAACGACGGCGCTGCTCAGAGAGATGTTGAAGATGTCGGTAAGAACATCTGCTAGCTGGTCTGCACATCCTCTGAGCACTCTGCCAGGAATGTTGTCTGGTCCAGCAGCCTTCCGTGGGTTGACTCTACGTAGAGTGTTCCTCACATCTGCCGTGGTAAGACAGAGCACCTGGTCGTTGGGAGGAGGGGTGGACTTCCTTGCCATCACGTCGTTCTGCACTTCAAACCGAGCGTAGAAGTCGTTCAGCGCATCTGGAAGGGAGGCATCTTTGTCACAGGCAACTGATGTTGTCCTGTAGTTGGTGATGGCCTGGATGCCCTGCCACATGCGCCGCGTGTCACCGCTGTCCTGGAAGTGACTGTGGATTCTATGGGCGTGTGCGTGCTTTGCCTCTCTGATTGCCCGTGACAGTTTGGCCCTAGCTGTTCTTAGGGCTGCCTTATCGCCTGCTCTGAAGGCGGCGTCTCGGGACCTCAGCAGCGTGCGCACCTCCGCAGTCATCCACGGCTTCTGGTTGGAGCGTGTGGTGATGGTCTTGAGAAAGTGACATCATCAATGCACTTGCTGATGTAGCTGGTCACTGATGCTGTGTATTCCTCCAAGTTGGTAGAATCGCCATATTCAGAGACATACGTTTAGAAAAAGTGGGAAAATAGTAATGCAACATACAACATTGCATTACACAGCTGGTCATGTGACCTCAACATGGCAGCCTTTATGAGAGGGGAGCACCTGTGACGTGCACAGAACGGGGGCAGCAGGGGTGCAAGCCACTAGCCCCTTTCATTCACAAACCTAAAGGTGCCCTTTTGGTACAATTGGTTCATTGTAATAATTAAATTAAAATAGTTAAATATAATCTCGTAATAATCTCACAATAACAGTAATTATGTGTTATTATGAGATTTATTGTAAATCATGGACATATTAAAGAAAAATAAGCAGCGGTGCCTTTAAGAGCACTCACATTGGGGGCAGAACCCAATCGCAAGTGTTCCTCCCTATGCCCTATACTCACTCCGAAGTGCAGAGCCCTTGAAGTGGGTACTATGAAGGAAACATGGCATTTCTGAACAAATGTACCCTTTGCTAACATACATGTGGAAGGGCCATCTGAGAAAAATATTCATTTTCTCACTTTCGTTTTGAATGAGCTTTCGAGCGGCATCTCCTCCCGCAGCAGTGCCCTTCAAGAAAGCGAAAAATACAGTTTTGAATTCGCCCTAGAGCATCGAAGTGCCGTTACCTCAGACGAGTCAGATAAAAAGTCCACTCCATGTATTGTGTTGTAAGTTCATAAAAAGAATAATACTCGATTGCTACCGCATTTCTGACATTGCGCACCTGCAGTGTAGACAGATTTATTAGTAATAATGAGATTATAAAGGTTGCGTCGCTTTCAGTGATAGACATTTAATTTGTGTTTTATAGAATATTGACATAAACTGAAGGAGCTATCAGGTTCAGCCAAAGCCAGTTTGGTTTTGTTGAAACTAATAAGCAATTAGACTAATCACTTTCAGAAAAATACCATTAGGCTACCACAATACCGCCGCTCCTTATACGCATATTACACAGTCTGCGTATGGCACCAACTCGCTAGGGGGCAACAAATACTCAACCAGCAAAGAAATTTGTTAAGTATTTAGAATTAATACTAATTAAAAAAAACAAAACAGTGCCCTTTTTTATCTTTCCGCCCCTGTCCCTGCTAAGGTCTGTGGGGAGCACCCTTATACAGCATAGACCGATAAGTCTGGGCGACTCATATGGCTGGAGTCTTCATCTTCAGCTATTGATTATTTATATCTGAGTTACTATAACAATGTTAAACTGCATCAATACAATATGGACAACTCAGTTACTCTTAATTGTAGGATATGAGGTGACATACCTGAACAGTCGTGTAATACTAACTCGTGTCCAGTCTCTGTGAACAGCACTTTAGCATGACAGTTTCTGAGCACCTGGGGAAGCACAAAATGTACATGTTTTCTAGAGATACATCTGAAAGGTTTATTAAAGCATTAAAGGTGCATCCATTAACTGTTGTCTTTGTGTCATCTTGGGCTCACACTGACATCTAGCGGTTTGGCTGCAGCATAATTTCAATATAAAATCAATTTCAGCATAAAATCAATAGTTTTCAGTTTCAGATGTCATTGTAGAAATGTATTATTCACAGTCAGTCATGATTACTTTAATGAGTGAAAGTGTCAAATAACAGGACAGTTACTGAGATTAAGAGAGTAGTATTCAGCTGGTCATGTGATTCTAAAATGGCAGCTCTCTATCCAGAATCACGTTACTATACCTACATTTTAGCAAAATAATTTTTACATGGCTTGTTGTACATATTGCAGCGTTTTTTTGTTTTCTTCTGGTGAAATGAACACTAGATGCGCTACAACAACAATTGCTTTTATTACCTTTCACACAAATCACAAGTAAATCGGCAGTTCATAAACACGTATTTTCGTCCTGTTCCTCACACAATGCTATCTAAACACTTTTACTATAGCACATGACTTGTAAGGCGATACCTTTAATGTTTGCATTACATAACAAACGACATTTATAAGATTCTTCAAGAGTGTGTGATAGCTTAAATGATCCACTTGCGATGCAAAAGTCCTAAGAGCATGCAAGTCTTTGAGCTGAAAGTTTCAAAGAAGCATGACTAAATGACTTCGGGGCTTCAGCACTTGCATTTTTATGACACAATCTGTTTAAGGTTTAGGGTAAGGAGGACCGTTTTGTTGATTTAATACTGATAGCGCATTAAACTTATAAAACCTCATCTGTTTGGGAGAACATTTAACATGGTTTTAGCGCCCCACAGTGGACATTTCACCTCGGTAATGCAACGACGCATGTTAAGAACCACTTAAAGGTGCAATATAAAATAAATTTAGCCTACTGTACTAAAGCATAAATTATCAGAATGTGTTATCAGAAATGTAGGAAACATGCTAAGTTGAAATACTGGCTTCTCCGACAACAATGCTGTAGCCAGTATTGATATGTCCGTTCCAGGCTGGAATTTCGAGACATGTCCAGCTGCAGACCCGCAGCACCACCAGTTTCAGAACCCCAGTTTCAGAACCCCAGCGCCAGAACCTGAAGTGAGGGGCGGAGTTATTGACAATGAGACAAGCATGGCGGAGAGCACTGTGAGTTGTGTAACGTTTTTGACATCATGTTGTGAAAAATTATCGCATATATTAAGTTCAGCGTTTATCTGCTAAATATTTAATTTGTGCATAACTTTATCATCTTAATGAAGCTTGAATTTGTTGTCACACTTTACTGTATTAAAAAAAAAATTCTACGGATGGTTCGATACATTTTTGCGTGTTGTAAATGAGCCTTGCGGTGACGTTTTGAAGACATCTTGTGAAGGTGTTAAAGTGTTTGTTCCACGTTCCTCTGTTATATGCATTGTTTGTGAGTTAATGTTACCTTATAGTTGAGGTTTTTTTTTTTACGTTGAGATTATTGTGTGGTGCTTTCATCTCTTGTAGAGACATTTCGAATGAATGAAGACCACAAGGAAAAGGCCCGCAACAATCTCCTGGAACAGTCAGAAGCTTCCAGAGAGCCCTTTCTATTTCATTTTGTGTTCAGGGATGACATGGAGTTATTTTAGCAAGAATGTAAGGACAGAATGGGCCTGAGAGTGAATTCCTCATTTGATACATTTTAAGTTTAATTTATACAGGATTGTCATGATAAAATGGGCCTAGGGGTGAATTGGTCATTTGTTGTATATATTTTTATTGTTTCTTTTAAAATTATGCTGAATTTTCTCTCTTTTTAGTTTTTTGACATGTTTTATTTTACATAAAGAAAAATGCATGCTGCACATGTTCTTGTGAAATAAAGTATATTTTATATAAAATGCCCATAAGTTTCAAGCATTTTTTTTCACCATCATGATCAGGAAGTAACTCTCATAATACAATGAAACGGATAACTATATACAGTTATATTACACAAGATCAATGTTTTAAAATGCTTATTGTACTGTACCTTAAAGAATCATTATAACGTACGTATGAAGTATGATGTTTCGTTTGTAATAAAAGCCAAGTACTCTCCAAAACGTTAGGTGGCGCTACTCGGTTTCGAACGTAAGCTCCGCCCCTCACTTCAGGTTCTGGCGCTGGGGTTCTGAAACTGGTGGTGCTGCGGGTCTGCAGCTGGATACTATTGGGAATTTCTGTTTGTGTTTTTTGTCTGTGTGATCCAGCTCACTGCCCATTTCCCAATAGTATTTCGACACCCTGGGTTGCCAGATTTGAAACAAGTTAGCAGGCAAACAAAGCGCACTGAAGCCTTGGAAGCCAGCAAAACATCTATCTAACATTGACAGAGTTATAAAAAAAAAATCCACATTAGCTGGTTTATAATTGGCAAACAATACAAAAAATTGCAAACGTACACATTAGCTGATCAAATTACAGACAAGGCTCATTGCTTGCCATTGTCAGTTTGCTCATTCCTGCTGTATGTCCTCAATCTGGCAACCCGCGGAAGATTCGAGTCTTGACAGGAGCACTCTATCCAATATTTTGAATTTGGACTGCAGTCATTTAGCAATAAATAATTTTAATTTTATAAGATATTATAAAAATAAATAATTTACATTTTATAAGATTTTGTGTCACCACAGTAATTTTTTTCTTCTCACATAATAAAATCGTTTACACTCAAATCAATACTTCATGTCCATTTATTTATTTGGTAAGTAGCCAGGTAATAAGCGAGATAAAATACAGTCAGCTCCTGCCTTGCGTTGTGATTCTGATCACCCAAAACAGCTATGGTATGGTATTTGAAGATTTGGAATAAGTAGTTGTATGGTTTACTTTTACGGTAATGTTTGGTCCATGTTGATGTTATGACAGATGTTTTCATTGTAAACTGTCATTATTCCCCCCCAAGGTGAATAAATAATGACAGAATTTTCATTTTCAGGTGAATGTTTTTTTTAATTACCTCATCAGGTCTTACCTTATCCGCTTGTTGTAGGTAGTCACATTGTTGCCACACTTTGTCTCCCCCTGCAGGACAGTCTGTCTCTCTGCTGGTGAACCGCACAAACAAAACTTCACCTGATTCATTCTGAGCCTGTGAGAAGGACAGTATTATACTGTGAAATCTTAAAGTTGTGTAGACCGTAAAACGTTCTGTACAATGATGGTGTACTGGTGTAAAAGATTAAAAAAAAAGTAGTGGTAAAACTTGAATTGTCTTAATAATTGTTAATCAGTTAAACATTTTTAATCACATTAAGCACATATACAATAGTTGCTGAGAATTGTCGCATATGAGTGAATCATTGAAGAGACATTACAAGTGACTTTAGAAATCAATATTTTGTTTGTTTGTTTGTTTGTTTTATTTACATATCATTGAACATAAGTCTATCACTGGCCACAGTGTCCAAAGTGATCAATTTTGCAATAAAGTTTATCTGTCCTTGGAAGATTCAGACAGTTCACACAGAATGCATTCTGGTATTTTGAACAAAGATTTGAATTGTTGGTCTTTGAACACATGAATACATCATTCAAATAACCCGCCTCCTCTGTTCCTTCCACTCACCACCAGAGGACTCCATCACCTGAGTATTGACTTTTACTTTATAAACTACATTTCGCATAACCCCGTACCTGCTTCTGAATACATGCTCACCTGTTCCTCATCTACTCAGTAATATAAGACTCTCTCGCTATCATTGCGAGGTCTTGTTTCTGTTGTTATTACCTGCCTGTGTTTGATACTTGCTTGATTTAACCCTGTTTGATTCTCCGCTGCCTGCCTACGTTTACTCATGTTTATCTGGACTACTACTCTGATTGTTTGATGTCTGCCCTGACCCCTTGCCTGTTTATGACCACCCCTTTGATTATCCTTGAGTACTGCTACTGCTGGTGATTGACCTTTGCCTGTTTACCTGTTTTCATTATTATTAATAAAGCTGTGTATGGATCTCAACTCTGATGACTCATCATTACAACATCTTTGGCCTTTGTATTGCATCTTACTCCATTAGCACCACATATTTAAGATATTGTGTCAAGATCAGTAGTAGTTCAACTACAAAATTACACACAAAATATACTGCGTTGTTGTGGCAGATGAGTAAAACACCGATCAGACAATATAATGTTTTGTTCCCATATCATTACACATAAGTCTATCATTGGCCTACAGTCCACATCAATTAAGTTTGTCAATCTTCTCACAGGACGTGTTCTTGTGTTCTGTCTGCTCTATCCTTAATTTATGGTTTGTGCGTCAGATGGACGCACTGGTGTTCAACGCTTTAAACGCAAACTTTTAAGACGACCTGTCAGGTTAAAACTTTGAAAATTGCGTTTCGAGATCCCTACATTCTATACAGCGCAACAGTGCCCGCCCACTGGCTGTGTGCTGTCTGTGTTCCAGAAGTTCCAGACTTTTAATAAAATCCTTCATAAAAGATTTGTGATCCATGAACCAAATCACAACATAATGAAAATCGGACATAAAGATAAAGGTACAATGCTGTGTACTTACCGTCTTTCATGAGGCACAAACTACAATCCCATAAAGCATTGCCAATGATGTCGTTGAATATAACTATTGATTTTAGGTTGTTGATTGTAAGTATAAAAACTATATATATATATATATATATATATATATATATATATATATATATATATATATTTACATTTATTGCAAACTATTCCAATATGTATAAATATATAAGTAGTTTAAGGGTGATGGGAGACCGATCGTTCAGAGTGTCATGGGAGCACGCAGTCACTACGAGGCATGTTTCACGGGTTTTGTTGGCTGTGGTTCTCTGATTGGTGGATCTTTATCTGCTGTAACATGGGTAATGTACTTATTTATCAAACATGATTTTGAAATAATGAAGTTGAAATAACACAGACACAATTTCTATTCAATTTAACGACCCAATTATTTAGTTTTATATTGCATTTTATATAAAAACAATTATTTAACTAAATAAACGTGTTAAATTGACAGCCCTACATATAAAACATGTACTGTATGTATACGTGATACACCCTACCTTTGTAGCCTCCTGGATTTCATAGAGAGCCAGCAGAGTGCCAACGGTTAACAGCTCATTATGTTTGGAAAGAGTTAAATTCACAACATTTTCCACACGTTTATCATCGCACGGAATACTAGTGTCCTTTTGTCCATGTCCCCCAGAACAGCAAAAACAAATGAATGTAAAAACCTTCAAGATCCTGTCCCCCATCATTGTGCTAATGTCATCGATGTCTCTGCTCACAGTGTGGAGTGAGAGGGTTCAAAATTGTCCCCGTTGGACTCCTGTCTGCCCCTGTAATGATTTACTCGCTGTTATATAGCCCAAAAATCTCCACCTGTCCAAATATAAAGGGACGGTGCACTCCAGTATTCAGCAGCTGTAATGCAAATGTTTACTCATTTGAGATGCACTCCGAAACATGCACAGTTCCCCGAATCAATACCCCAAATTCTTTACAAAGACCTTTGCAACGGTGGTTTTTAATTGAGCCTTCGCTAAGAGCAAATGTTGAAAAGTTCAATCCAGAGCAATTCTTGTATTTGGACTCTATCATTTGTTATCAGACCAAAAGAAAGTGTTTGCATGTCATTCAATTTGTCTAAACCAATAAGATTATCGATTATATACTAGTGTTTAGATTCATATTACTTTTTTATCCACAGTTTTCAAACTATTGTAAGATTCATTCATTATTTTGACACATATTTTTAAAGTAACCAACAAGCCCAGAGCTTTGTAACAGAGACAAGTATGCACCATTCACCAACATTGGAATGCTGAGTTGCATTAAGTAAACCAAGCTGTGTGTATTTAAGGGCATACTTTGTTCCCCTACCTTTGACCTGTGTGTTTTCCTCTTATATCCCAAAAAAATGTTGTCGCAGCAAACTTGTTCTCTACAGAGGCGGTATTTGAACACACAGAAGAGAATTTATAACTCCATGTTAGGACTCAGATACGAGAAACACTTTACAATAAGATTCTGTTGTTAACATTAGTTAATGCATTAGTTATCATGAACTAACAATGAACAATATTTTTTACAGCATTCATTAATCTTTTGGTTAATGTTTATTTATAATTGGTCGTTGACAAATAAGGTTGTCCGAGGTGATACAAATATGTATTTTGTTTTGTTTAAAACACATTTCAAGGTTGTAGAAATGTAATCTCTGTTTCCACTTTGGTTTTTATACATTTTTGAAAAAACATTTATAGCATTTTCTTTAAAACTTTTATTGAAATTTCATGTGTAACCATAAAGTAAAAGGTATTAAAATACTTTCCTCACACCTTAATTACATGAGTGTACATAACTTGATCATTCATTTAAAAAAGTTTTCAAACACATTTTGTGGAATTTTTGAGTTGCGAATATCAATAAATGTTCAAATGACATGAACAAACTGTCTTTTCATAAAAAAATTTTTAAAATCTGATTCCTCTCTGTTTTATGTTTTTTGTTAATAGAAACAAAACAAAAAAACAAAACAAAAATGGCTACCAACATGTTGGTTATGCCAGTTGACTTTGATTTGGTGAACACATGTTTTCAGTTATTCATTTAAAGGTGAACTCAGTAATATTTTTCCTCATTAAAAAAGTTTTATTCCTAAAGACATGAATTATAATTTTGCAATATATGTAGGAAATCATGAGCACTCACATTAAAATGAAGACTCTTATCAGTAACCTTAAAATAGCTGTTCCCCTTCTGTCGCTCTCTCCACGTTGTGTCGGAGAAGCGACACTAGGGGTCTCTCTTGAGCGCCGATATTCACCTCTGACCTATTGAAAAGGGCCAATGAGAGTTGGCAGTCAGTATTTGCATACCCCGCCCCCGCATACGGGTATTTAAGTGGGGCAAATACGGAAGTTTAGTCAGAAAATTTCTTCGGAGCCGATGGTCTGTCTGCAGTTTGCTGTGAGTTACACACCACATTAAAACGTTCCTGTTTCCTCTGACGATCTGCATGCTGTTAGATCTTGACGGCGCACAACAGCGGCTTTCTCCTTTACATTGCACGGCGTGCATTGTTGCCCCTGAGCGCTTCGACAGTGCAGACACACACACACACTGTGTATTAAAAGAGTAAATTCCTATTAAAAGAGTAATTTCTCTAAAAGAGCAAAACACAGCGGCGTTGAACGTTCTTTTCAGAACGCGTCTTTTTCAAGATGCCCTTCCGCCCCTGTGTTGTTCCTGGATGCGGTAGAGTGCTCTCTGCTTCAGACGGCCACAGGCGCTGTCTCGTGTGTTTGGGCCGCGATCACACCGAGACGGCGTTTGTGGATGGTTCTCACTGCGAGAACATGACCATGACCACGTTGCGGTCGCGGCTTGCTTTCAACAGAAAGCAAGCCACCCCAGCTGCACCCCGCATTGCTCCTTCTTCCCACGGGATTGAGGACGATGCGGTTGGCGCTGGGGGCAATTTGGGGGCAGCAGCGGGTGCGGTCTACGTGGAGAGCCCCGCTCTCTGCCCGTCTAGGTGCCACCCGCTCCACACTCACCCAAGAAAGGCGGCGGCTTACGACCAATCCTGGACCTGCGAGTTTTCAATCAGGCCTTGTTAAAACTCCCGTTCAAAATGCTCACGCAAAGAAATATTCTGGCTGGCGTTCAGCATCTAGATTGGGTCGCAGCGGTAGACCTGAAGGACGCGTACTTCCACGTCTCAATTCTGCCACGACACCGACCCTTCTTACGGTTCGTGTTCGATGGCCAGGCGTTTCAGTACAAAGTCCTCCCCTTCGGCCTGTCTCTGTCCCTCGCCTTCCACGAAGTTCGCAGAGGCAGCCCTTGCCCCGCTACGAGTAGCCGGCATCCGCATTCTCAACTACCTCGACGACTGGCTCATCCTAGCACACTCTCGAGAGTTACTATGCACACACAGAGACCAGGTGCTCCGGCACCTCAGCCGCTTGGGGCTTCAGGTCAACTGGGAAAAGAGCAAGCTCACTCCGGTTCAGAGCATCTCTTTTCTCGGGCTGGAGTTAGACTCAGTCTCAATGACAGCACGTCTCACGAGCGAGCTTGCTCAGTCGGTGCTGGATTGCCTCGCTTCCTTCAAGCCAGGCACAGTGGTCCCTCTAAAACCTTTCCAGAGGCTCCTGGGGCATATGGCGTCCTCCGCGGCGGTCGCGCCACTGGGGTTGATGCATATGAGACCACTCCAGCACTGGCTCCAGACTCGAGTCCCGAGACAAGCATGGCACCACGGCACGCATCGGGTAAGGATCACCCCCGCCTGCCTCAAAACACTCCGACCCTGGACAGACCTCTGCTTTTTACGGGCAGGAGTGCCCCTGCAGCAGGTGTCCCGACGCGTTCTGTTCACAACCAACGCCTCCCGGTCCGGATGGGGTGCCGTGTGCAGCGGGCACGCAGCAGCGGGCCGTTGGAAAGGGGCCCCGCTGCGTTGGCACATCAACTGCCTGGAGTTGCTGACCATCCTTCTTTCTCTCAGGAAGTTCCTCCCGTTAGTTCGGGACAAACACGTCCTCGTGAGATCGGACAGCACCATGGTGGTGGCGTACATAAATCGCCAAGGCGGCGTATGCTCCCGCCACATGTCACAACTCGCCCACCGTCTCCTCCTATGGAGCCAGCAGTGACTCAAGTGCCACTCACATCCCCAGCAAGCTCAACGTCGTAGCGGACGCGCTATCAAGACAACGCCTGCCCGGCGGGGAGTGGAGGCTTCACCCCCAGTCGGTCCAGCTGATTTGTGAACGGTTTGGCAAGGCCCAGGTAGACCTGCTCGCCTCCCAGGAAACCTCCCACTGCCCGCTCTGGTACGCCCTAACAGAGGCTCCCCTCGGGACAGACGCGCTGGCACACAGCTGGCCTTCGGGGCTGCGCAAGTACGCATTTCCCCCAGTGAGCCTTCTTGCACCGGTGCTGTGCAAGGTCAGGGAGGACGAGGAGCAAGTCACGCTAGTGGCCCCCTACTGGCCCACTCGGACTTGGTTCTCGGAACTCAGGCTTCTCGTGACAGCTCCTCCCTGGCGAATTCCCCTGAGAAAGGACCTCCTCTCTCAGGGACGGGGCACGCTCTGGCACCCGCGCCCAGACCTCTGGAACCTCCACGCCTGGTCCCTGGACGGGATGCGGAAGAGCTAGCCGGCTTACCGGCGACCGCTATGAATACAATCAACCAAGCCAGAGCCCCTCTACCAGGCACCTTTACGCCCTAAAGTGGCGCTTGTTCGCAGATTGGTGTTCTTCCCGAACTGAAGACCCGCAGAGATGCGCGATCAAGTCAGTGCTCCTGTTCCTACAGGAGAGGCTGGACAGGAGGCTGTCTCCGTCCACCCTCAAGGTGTATGTTGCCGCCATTGCCGCCCACCACGATCCTGTAGACGGCAAGTCTGTGGGTAAGCACGACCTGATCCTCAGGATCCTGAGAGGCGCCCGGAGGTTGAATCCCTCCTGGCCAGGCCTAGTTCCCTCCTGGGATCTCTCGGTAGTCTTGGCAGGACTCCAGAGACCCCCCTTCGAGCCGCTTGAATCAATTGGACTCAGGGCCCTCTCTCTTAAGACGGTCCTGCTGATCGCACTCGCCTCTATCAAGAGGGTCGGGGACCTGCAAGCGTTCTCTGTCAGCGACACTTGCCTGCAGTTCGGTCCGGCAGATACGTCTGTGATCCTAAGACCGCGACCGGGCTATGTGCCCAAGGTTCCTACCACACCATTCCGAGATCAGGTAGTGAACCTGCAAGCGCTGCCCCGGGAGGAGGCAGACCCAGCCCTTTCGTTGCTATGTCCAGTGCGCGCCCTGCGCATTTACCTGGACCGCACACAGAGCACCAGACGCTCTGAGCAGCTCTTTGTCTGCTTTGGGGGACGGCAGAAAGGGAATGCCGTCTCCAAACAGAGGCTCGCCCACTGGGTTGTTGACGCCATCACACTGGCTTATCACACCCAGGCCGTGCCCCTACCCTTGTGGGTCCGAGCTCACTCAACAAGGGGTGTTGCGTCCTCGTGGGCACTGGCCAAGGGCACCTCCCTAGCAGACATCTGTAGAGCCACGGGTTGGGCAACACCCAACACCTTCGCGAGGTTTTACAACCTCCGTGTTGAGTCGGTTGCGTCTCATGTTTTGTCAGGTCCGAGCCCGTAGAACTCGGTAACGCGTAGACTGACTGGCCGGGTGGATCGCTTGCACCCAGCGCCCTTTTCCTGTCGTCAAGGTTAAGTAGTGCGCCTTTTTTCCCAGGGCGCCCCACTCCGAGTCGGGACCCTGGTCGATTCCTCCCCAGCCCTCCGGGTCCACGGTTCAGCGGAGGAACTCGCTGACTCAAGCCACTGCGAGTACCCTGATGGCTACCCTGTACTGGTATAGGTGCTCCACAGGTAAGGCCTCCTGCTCGGACTCCCCCTGTGTGTATTTCCATGGTTCTGTCCCCTTACGAGCGGACCCCGTGTCTCCCTTAGGCAGTTACAGCTGCCTCGGTCGCCGTGCTGTAGCAACTCCCCTCTTCGAGGCTGGATCTACCACCGCACCATACTTTCCACACGAGCCCTAAGACGGCCGTGTGACGTGTCTACCACTTTTCCTCCCCAAGAAAAAGGGCAGGTGTGGTCTCCGCAGGGTCTGGGTAAGACCCCCTTCCCTATATGTGTGTAAGGGCCCCGGCGTGATTGCTCTATGTGAGAAACATAGAGAGAAAAGAGGCCCAGCCAGGTTGGCCCGTTCCCATGTTGGCAAACATCGCCTTGTTCCCCTCTCAGGGTAACTAGAAGGATCCCGATGTTCGTATGGGGCATTGGGGAAGGGTACGTGCAGCCAGGTACAGACGATGCGTGGCACTGGATGAATCCCTGCCCGGCTCTGTATCGGCAGTTCACGTACACGGTTCAGCACATGGCAAGATTGGAATGGGTCCCCTAGTGTCGCTTCTCCGACACAACGTGGAGAGAGCGACAGAAGGGGAACGTTTGGTTACGTATGTAACCTCCGTTCCCCGAGGGAGGGAACGACACGTTGTGTCTTTCCTCCGCCATGTCGCTGAACCGAGCCACTGTTGTGGCCGGACCATTTCCGGCTCCTCAGAAAAATCCTGACTAAACTTCCGTATTTGCCCCGCTTAAATACTATGCGGGGGCGGGGTATGCAAATACTGACTGCCAACTCTCATTGGCCCTTTTCAATAGGTCAGAGGTGAATATCGGCGCTCAAGAGAGACCCCTAGTGTCGCTTCTCCGACACAACGTGTCGTTCCCTCCCTCGGGGAACGGAGGTTACATACGTAACCAAACGTTTTATTCTACATGGAGAGGGTCCACACATGGGGGCGGCCATGTTAGAATCACATGATCAGCTGAATACTACTCTCTTAATATCAGTATCCGTCCTGTTATTTGACACTTTCACTCATTAATTAAAGTAATCATGACTGACTGTGAATAATACATTTCTACAATGACATCTGAAACTGAAAACTATTGTGAATGATGCTGCATCCAAACCACTAGATGTCAGTGTGAGTCCAAGATGACACAAAGACAAAAGTTACTGATTGTGCCTTTAAATAACAATTGTTTCACTACCTGGTCGATTCCTCCCCAGCCCTCTGGGTCCGCGGTTCAGCGGAGGAACTCGCTGACCCAAGCCACTGCGGGTACCCTGATGGCTACCCTGTACTGGTATAGGTGCTCCACAGGTAAGGCCTCCTGCTCGGACTCCCCCTGTGTGTATTTCCACGGTTCTGTCCCCTTACGAGCGGACCCCCCTGTCTCCCTTAGGCAGTTACAGCTGCCCTGGTCGCCGTGCTGTAGCAACCCCCCCCCTTTCGAGGCTGGATCTACCACCGCACCATACTTTCCACACGAGCCCTAAGACGGCCGTGTGACGTGTCTACCACTTTTCCTCCCCAAGATAAAGGGCAGGTGTGGTCTCCGCAGGGTCTGGGTAAGACCCCCTTCCCTATAGGAAGTAAGGGCCCCGGCGTGTAATTGTTTTGTGTGAATTGCAATTTGTATGTATTTTTTAATAATTTTATAGATCTGGAAAGAAAATAGCAGGCACTGACCCAAATATAGCATTGTTCATTGTTAGATTATAATGCATTATCTAATGTAAACATGCAACTTTTAATGTTAAAATGCATCAGTGTATGTAGAAATTACATTAAACAAGATGAATACATGCTGCAAAATGTTGTTCATTGTTAGTTCACGTTAACTATTTTTATTTTTTTTTACGAAGGTTAACAAGTGTTACCAAGATATAATATTTGTGGGTAAAGGAAACCCTTCACAATCGTTGAAAGACTGTAAAATGTTACAGTAAAAATCTGTTAATTTCTTGGGTTACCTCAGCCTATACCATGAAAAAGTATATTATATTTAAAAATACATGTGCTTTTATGGTAAAATATTGTTAAAATGATGCTTTGTTAATTTAAAAGTATGAATCAACTTATAATTTTGATGACAAGCAATAACGTAACAAAGAGCATTCCCAGAAGTCATTGCGTGATGCATCACATTTTACATTTATCAAAGATGATTTTTTATAGTTATGTTCTTAGTTTTTAGTTTTGTAGATTTGGTGTTTAATTTGGATAAAAATGTTTATTATGTTTATTACATAATTGTTTAACAGATAATTTTAGTGTCATGTGCATCACCCTGATGATGTTGTGTCTGTGTGTGTGTCTGTGTGTGTGTGTGTGTGTGTAAACTCAGCAAAAAAAAAAAAAACTTCCCTTTTTCTGGATGCTGTATTTTAACTTCACAAATCTTTATTGTAAAGTGTTTAAACAATGTTGTACATGCTTGTTCAATGAACCATAAACAATTAATGAACATACACCTGTGGAACGGTCATTAAGAGACTAACAGCTTACAGACGGTTGGCAATTATGGGCACAGTTATAAAAACTTAGGACACTAAAGAGACCTTTCTATTGATTCTGAAAAACACCTAAAGAAAGATGCCCAGGGTCCCTGCTCATCTGTGTGAACGTGCCTTAGGCATGCTGTACGGAGGCATGAGGACTGCAGATATGTCCAGGGCAATACATTTCAATGTCCGTACTGTGCAGTGCATCTCCTCATGGACTGCACCAGATTTGCCAGTTCTTGCTGTGAGATGTTACCCCACTCTTCCACCAATACACTTGCAAGTTCCCAGACATTTCTGGGGGGAATAGCCCTAGCCCTCACTTTACGATCCAACAGGTCCCAGATGTGCTCAATGGGATTGAGATCTGGGCTCTTCACTGGCAATGATAGAACACTGACATTCCTGTCTTGCAGGAAATCATGCACAGAAAGAACAGTATGGCTGGTGGCATTGTCATGGTGGAGGGTCATGTCAGGATGAGCCTGCAGGAAGTGTACCACTTGAGGGAGGAGGATGTCTTCCCTGTAACACACAGCGTTGAGATTGCCTGCAATGACAGCAAGCTCAGTCCGATGATGCTGTGACACACCACCCCAGACCATGATGGACCCTCCACCTCCAAATCGATCCCGTTCAGTACAGGCCTCAGTGTAACGCTCATTACTTCGACGATAAATGTGAGTCCGATCATCACCCCTGGTGAGACAAAACTGTGACTCGTCAGTGAAGAGTACCAGAAACGTCCATGGCTCCGCCTACCTCGGCTCCGCCCTCGGAGTTCCCCATGGCTGTCCTGTGGCCGCCTCCCAGGCCTCCTGAACCTGTCCCTTCCCCTTGGACTGTCTTCTTGCCCCCTGTGCCCCCTTGGACTGCCTTCTTGCCCTCTGTGCCCCCTTGGACTGCCTTCTTGCCCTCTGTGCCCCCTTGGACTGTCTTTGTGCCCCCTTGGACTGTCTGTCTTCCCCTTGTGCTCCTTTGGACTGTCTGTTTGCCCCTGGTGCCCTCTTTTGGTCTGCTAGCCCCCCTCCACTCCCTGGACGATTTTGTTTTTGTGTTTTTTTTTGTTTAGGATCGTCTGGAGTCCGATCCTTTGAGGGGGGGATTATGTCACGATTCCCTTGTTGTCTGCCCCGTGTTTCACCTGTCACCTGTCATGCACTACATTTCCCATAGTTCCCTGCCCACATCTCTGCCAGCATTCACTCATTGTTTTCACCTGTTTGTCGTTTAGTTCCATTACCTTGTGTATTTAAACCCTGTTTGTTTTCCATTCCCTTGTCGATCGTTGTTCTGATTGTTCTGAATGTTATGTATGTTTCTCTCGTGGTTTAATTTCAGTTTTCCCATTGTGGATGTTTCTTTTGTTCCTGTTTGTTTTCACTCTTTTCTTAATAAAACCCGCATTTAGATCCCACTCCTTGTCTGCCCTCGTCTGCATTATAACAAACATGAATAAGTTCATATACAGGTGTATCTAATAAAGTATACACTGTAAGTATATACGTATATATACTGTATATTGGCCAGTATCAGTGACGTCACATTTTCCCTGCAGCCACCATATTTGTGACCATCAACGGGAGGAAACAATAAAAAAAAAACCCTGTAAAACGATCTCCGAATTTGACTTTCACTGACATTTAAATATATTTTATTCACGATTTACCTCCATTTGCCGCCGAGTCTGATGTGCGACCCACGAGTACATACACCTCTCGTCACTGTATCTCTCATTAAGAACTTCACACAAATCTTTGTGTTGTTTTCTGCTTTGTTTTTGTCACAGTATTACAAAAGTCAGAGATGATCACGTCTGTATGAATGTAAGAGCTACTTTTAAACTCATGAAGAATAAAAGAAAGCAACTGAGGTATATTAGTGATTAGGACAAATACTGAATGTTTATTGTATCTGGTGGTGTGAATAAAGTCTGAGCTTCATGATCTTATGATGTGTTGTTTATTGACTGACAGTAGAATATAAACATTAAATATGTACTATATATTCACATTATAGTGCTTTTATTTATAACAATGTGTTACAATTAGGACATACTGTACCTTTATTCAGTCTGGGTGTTAAGAATAACATAGTCCTATGTGCATTTCCTGTTTAACTGTTAATTAAACAGGAAATATTATGTTATATATATATATATATATATATATATATATATATATATATATACATACAGAGATGGGAGGATTACTTTTGAAATGTATTGCACTACAGATTACAGAATACATGCTGTAAAATGTAATTTGCAATGTATTCTGTTAGATTACTCAAGGTCAGTAAAGTAATCTAAATATTTTGGATTACTTCTTCAGCACTGGTAGATTTTTTCACTTGTTTTGACTATAAAAACTCTGTCAGTACAGTAAGACAAAATACACATGTTAAAAATACATTCTCTGAAAAACACAAATATCTTATGCAGTGTTGTTTCTAAAACCAGGTTAATCTAATTGAGATCATTTGCAATATTTTTACAGGAAAACAATACAAAAATTATCAAGAATATGATTTTTGCCCTAATATTAAAGATCTTACTAGAAAAAAGAAATTATGATCTAACATGAATTTTTCTTGATAAAAATATGATCGTGTCTGGTAACGTGTGCATGTAAATGTCTAGAAATAGCATTTCAGCTTAGCGTAAAGCTGACAATTTACACAAGGATTATTTAAATTTCTTCTGCTTCAAATTTACTTCAAACGCACTTCTCTGTCTGCTCGTATGAATGTAACACATCATAAGAAAGTGTTTCACCGCTGTTCAAATGCACTTTGGATGTGTATAAATATTTTCCATCTGAAAGGACTAAATATTAAATGAAACAAATGACAATAAAATGCAAATTAATCTCTTCAGTAATCTGTTACGTCTGAATAATGAGGCTGACGAAGAGATGCGGATCCAAACGCAGTTAGAGTTTATTTGATAACAAAACACTAAATGAACAAAAGAACAACCCACGATGGGGAAAAGAAACATAAACTAGATAAGGTAATCACGGTAGAGACAAACAGGGAACAAGGGAGAGCCGCAAACATCAGGCAAACATCAAACAACGATCGACGAAGACTGAACAAAGACACGGGGTATAAATACACAGACAGGGAAAAAAGGGACCAATGAAAGAACAGAACTCAAACAAGATAACAAGGTGATTAACAGAAACCAAAGGCAAATTAACAAGGGCAGGTGAAAACAATGACGGAAAACACGAACGCTAACAAAGAGACTATGGAATTACATAAGGGACTAAAGTGAAAACTAAGAAATGCAAAAGTGACAACAAATGGTAAACAAAAAGGGCAACAGAGAAACAAGACAGGGTAATCTTTACATAATCAAAATACTTTTTGAATGTAACTGTTTTCTAATTACCTATTATTTAAATTGTAACTGTAATGGAATACAGTTACTTATATTTTGTATTTTAAAAACGTAATCCTGTTACATGTATTCTGTTACTCCCCAACACTGGTTTTATATATATAGTAGACTTGTATAGATTACTGACATGTCTGAATAAATTAGCAAATTAAGTGTTCTGCACATTCATCGATGCTTGACTTATGCAAAATGAAGCTGTGCCACTTAAAAGATAATATATTATTGAAAGAAATGTTACATTTTGTCTCTGGTAATTTAACAGCAGTATCACCTTTTCAAGATTTATAAATACACAAAGTTTTGGTCACAAACAAGATTTATAAATACACAAAGTTTTGGTCACAAACAAGATTTATAAATACACAAAGTTTTGGTCACAAACATGGCGGCACGGTCATACAGTGACGTCACAAAAAACAGGTCAATAAGTCTCTGCAGAACAGTAAGTGCCAGATCACTAAAGACCCAAGGTATGTAATGTTTGGTGAAACACCAATTCATTTAAGGCACAAGTCACAGGAAATGTGGAATGTGACAGGAATGTGTCACTACACACAGTGCATCTCACCCTGCTGTGGTGTGTAGACACAGACCGGTCAGAGTGCCCATGATGACCCCTGTCCACCGTTGAAAGTGCCTACAATGGGCATGTGAGAGTTTGATCTGGACCTTGGAGCAGTGGAAGAAGGTCGTCTGGTCCGATGAGTCATGTTTTCTTTTACGTCATGTGTACAGCCATGTATGTGTGCACCATTTACCTGGGTTAGTGATGGCACCAGGTTGCACTTTGGGAAGACGACAAGCCAGTGAGGGAGTGTGATGCTCTGGGCAATGATCTGCTGGGAAACCCTGGGTCCGGCCATTCATGTGAATGTCAATTTGACACGTGCCACCTACCTAAACATTGTTGCAGACCAGGTACACCCCTTCATGGCAATGGTATTCTCTGATGCCTCTTTCAGCAGGATAATGCGCCATGACACACTGCACACATTGTTCAGGAATGGTTTGAGGAACATGATGAAGTGTTCAAGGTGCTGCCCTAGCCTCCAAATTTCCCAAATCTCACCAACCAGATGCTGGACCATCAAGTCCGATCCACTGTGGCTTCACCTCGCAATTTACAGCACTTGAAGTATCTGCTGCTGCTAATGTCTTGATGCCAGATACCACAGGACTCCTTCAGGGGAAGTCCACAATGCCTTGGCGGGTCAGCACTGTTTTGGTGACGCATGGAGGACCAACAGCATATTATGGTCATAATGTTTTTGCTCATCAGTGTACAGTATATCACTATATCAACATTTTGACACAATTGACGTTGAATACCTAGCCAAACATCCAGAGTTATTACACAATTTATTTGACCTCAGCAGGTTGTCTTTCAGGACAAGACAGGTTTAACAATTGTGTAAAGAAGACGATATATGTTATATTACATACCGTCTCCACAAATCATATTCAAATTATATTACAGATACATGCATAGCATATACTCTAGTATTTTTGAAACATTTTCTGAAACATTTCAAATAAAAAAAAAGCACAGAAACACAGAAAACAACTTGACATTTAAAACCAAACTAAATGTGTTTTTGTTGACAACAGACTAAGTGGAAAGGGAAGTGGAAAACTTAACAAAGTGTGAAAAAACAAGTCTGAGTATTGTACTCATCCTCTCTTTTAACATTCCAATTAGTCAAAACATTTTAATTTCTCTTAATTTGTCATAATTGGGTTCAACATGTTTTCCAGATAAACATGGTTGCTTGTTTTGTGTTAGTTGTGAATGTGTTAGTTGAAAATGTGATTTGATTTGAGATTTAAAGGGATAGTTCACCAAAAAATGAAAAATCTCTCATCATTTACTCAACCTCATGCCATCCCAGACGTGTATGACTTTCTTTCTACTGCAGAACACAAAAATATTTCAGCTCTGTAGGTCCATACAATGCAAGTGAATGGTGACCCGTACTTTGAAGCTCCATGCATATACAATGCAGTGTAAAAGTAATCCATACAACTCCAGTGGTTTAATACATGTGTTCTGAAGCGTTATGACAGGTGTGGGGGAGAAACAAACCAATATTTAAGTCATTTTTTACTGTAAATTCTCCGCCATGCCCAGTAGGTGGCGATATGCACAAAGAATGTGAATCACCAAAAACAAAAGAAGAAGAATGTGGAAGTGAAAGTGCAGATTTAAATTAAAAACTGACTTAAATATTGATCTGTTTCATATCATATAGCTTCTGAAGACATGGATTAAACCACTCGAGACATATGGATTACTTTTATGCTGTCTTTATATGCGTTTTGGACCTTCAAACTACTGGGTGTAAAGTTTTTGGGTGAACTATCCCTTTAATTGAATGCAGAGTTGAAAAGTCAAACAATAAGTAATATGGCTGAAAGCATCAATGAAGGGCCCAAGCCTGTTAAAATTGTTAGCACATTATTGACTGTTTTGGGGGGGAAACAATCACCTGATGAATTTCATGAACATAAGACAGAATTTGTTACAAGGAATCAAAAAAACATTTCAAATCCAATGAGACGTCAGTACACATTGTACCCTTTGAGTGTGCTGAATGAGGCTTGCCCCAGTTAATCGTTTTTTCCCCAGTTAATAGTCACCTGTTGGTGACTCTAGAGAGTTTGAGATGCAAACCCAAAAACAGGCTCCAGGAAGATTGAGACCCAACCCTGTCAATGTGACAAATGTCCCAACATTTAATCATACTGTACATTGTTCTATGGATTGCCATATGGCATAGGAAGTACATCACGAGAACACCCACTGTAGTGGTCTACGCAACTCAAATGGCTAATAAATACAGTTGGAATTAAATGAATGTAAACTAAAATAAAAATGTAAACCAAAAAATAAATGTAGAGTAAAAATCTTTACCTGAATAGACTAAAGACTACAAATGGCAACATCTATCATTATTCTATTCATTTTGAAAGGTATTACTCATATCATAGCTCAGTGTAGTATTTGTGGGCATGACTAAAGTTGCTTCCTGATGTCAAATAACAAAAGCTGACAGAATCAAATCATCCAGCCCACCCTCACAAACACATGTGCATTAGTCTACCCGCTGTGTTCGAGCTGATATACCATAACAGTAACTGCTCTGAACTTTAAGAGCCAGTTTTTCAAAATGACTCACACAATTCGCCTCTTCATCCTGTCTTTTGTGCTGTCTTCTCTGCCTTGGTCTGGTGAGTAGATTTGTCTTTATATTTACCATAAAATTGTATTGGAAGTAATTTGAATGGACAATTCTAGTATTATGACACCTTGTGGTTGTCAAACATTAGTGGAAGATGTTTATAGTTAATGTGTTTAACAACACCTGTGGTTAATCTACTTCGACTTCATACAACCACTAAAAATCACCTTGACACCAGTTGCTTAAAAGTATTAGCATCTAATGAAATGAAATTCAGACATTTTAAGTGACTTAAGTGCCCAAAAGTGTCCAGATGAATATGATTTGAAATGAGAAAGTAGCATAAGTTGTCTGTGTTGCTTCTTATACCTCTACGTTGGTTAACACCACATATATTGGCACCTCTGAAACCTTTGCTTTGTGCTTACAGGAAGAGCTGTTACCTCAAATGCTCTTGACCCCTTGCCTGTAGTTGCTTCTGCAAATGAAGGTCCTGCTATCATCAACAATGATGCAAGGACTCCCATCATCAACATCTCCAAGAGACCCGCTCTTCAGCCCAAAGAGAGTGCTCCACCTCAGTTCACATACACCTTGAGGAACCCTCAAGGCAAATTGTGTTTGCGGGCCAGTCTGGGAGTGGAGTATATCGTGAGAGAGAACAAAGTAAGCCTGTTAATTTCTCAGCACTTTTCTTCTAGTGCTCAGCAGTAGAGGTTTTACAGGGGTGTGAACTCGGTTGGTTGACCACCAACATTTGTGACAAGTCAGTTAACGGCTGGCTAGAATGAGTGCTAAAAATACGAAACAAGCCTGTCAGCTAAATTTAAACTAGCTACATTGTTTGTATGACAATCCTAGAAAATATGTCAAAATTTGGCCCTATATTCCTACAATTTTGTTAATAAATATTAATCTAAACTTTACTTTGTTGATCACGAACATTGTGAAAAGTCAGATAGTGGTTCGCTGAGGAAGACTGTCAGGTTCATTTCACATTTCAGGTAGTGATTAGCTGATGATTAATGCTAAATTGAAAAACAAACCTGTCAGATTCATTCCACATTATACATTTTGTAAGATACTGTTTTGTACGATGTTTGTAATTGAACAAAATGTGTTCAGAATTTTGCACAAAATTACAAAATAAAAGGACAGAACAAGCTTGCCAGCTGCATTCCCGATTGAAAACTTTGTATGAATGTGAAAAGCGCCATTATTCTCTTTTGTGTGTTAATTTGTGCTTAAACCATTCAAAAGCAGACAACGCTGTTGCGTTTCAGCACTGTGCAAGGTTTCACGTGAACACAAGTATCATTGCGAAAAAGCTTCTTGCACTAAAATTGGATTGTAGCAAAAACACTTCTTTAGCTAATCCTAGAAAGTTTTGTCCAATTGTATTACCAAATTTGGGTCACTTTATCTTTAAAGCCAATACTGCACAACAATTTAGCTAATTTTGCACGACTTTGTGTGAAATCTTGCACATCGTACTAATATAATTTTGGCCCTTATTTCGTTTCTGTTGCAGAAAAAGTATTATTTCAACTTAAATCCCAGTTCAACACGAGCCACAGGATACTGTGGGAATATAAGATCTGTGCTCTCATTGGAATTTCATGGTGGAAGTCTAGAGTTCACCTTTATCAAGGTAACTACAATAATTTGTTTTCAATCTGAATGAATTTATTTATATGGTTTTCTATCTACTTCTTTAAAATATCTCAAATTGTAATCTTAATCAGCATGCAAATGTAATAGCAATATTTCTCCTGCTTCCAGGACGGGGGTGTCTCTTATGTGAAGACTATGAAAGGTCTTCTGAATCCTGCTCCTCCTTGCAAAAATTGCCAAAGTTAGTATAAATTACATAAAAAGATAACATCAGGAACATCATTATTCATTCTTTATCATTACTATCAAATGCTTCATCATCATTTTTCAGGTGAAGGATAAATCTTGGCAGGTTTCACCCATGACCATTTTCTAAGCACTTTTAAGAGAACCCATGTAATGCAATTGCACAGCCCCTTTCTAAAAGTTGATTACCACTTTACATTTTTCTCACTTTATAGATAAAACCTATGTTGGAGTGGTGGATCATGAAAAGCTATTCAAAGCTGATAATGGCCTGAGCTTCAAGTGCAAGTCTGACATGACTCTAATACTGGCAGACTTCTTCAGAGTTAAACTGGTGCCTCTGCAGATACAAGCCTTTGACCTATCTAATGGAGCATTTGGAAAAGGTAGACACATTTCATATAGTATAGAGAGATTCTGGGAGAGAATCTGGCTTAAACTTTTCAAAACACAAATGCCAACTTTTAATCATACAGGCCGATGTTGTTTTTAAGTGTTGGCTTAAAAATATTTTGAATTAAGTGCGGCCAATAATGCAATTGATCATAAAGATTCAGATGCTATTTATGAAACAATAGATGATGATTTAATTTGTTTAAATCTGTTTAACCAAACATAACCGCATTTTGTTCGACTTGTTTCCAGAGGTTGAGTGCTGGGCGGATTTCAACAAACGGATGATCCCCATTATTTTGGGAGCTGTAGCTGCAGCAATTTGCCTCATCGCAATTCTCACTTTCTTACTCATCCGTGAACGCCGTGGGCAGGGCTACGAACAACTCTGAGACTCTAGATGTGTATTATACAGAGGAATAAAGTGATTTAATAATGATATTATTGTCTGATTATTGGTTTAGATACACTTTTAAATAAGGATCTCAGTAAATCATTAAAATGTGGTTGACATGAATTATTGTTGTCGGTGTGTCTCATTGTAATGCATATGCCACTTTTTATGGGTTGTCTAATCTGATGTCTGAAGATTTTGGAACATGACATGAAATAAGTATGTTAAAGAGCAGAGAAAAGTTGTAGGCAAACACTCAGTTCCAGCCCCCTGTGAGAGACATTTCAATTAGCATAAAACTAGTAACTATCAATAAATTCCAGTAAAATGGAATTAAATATAGATTTGCCCAAACATTCTCTATATGCCTCATCACATAATAGGAATAATTAGCAGATTTTTTTAAGTTCTGAAACTGATGTTTGTATCAAACCTCATGTAATGGACAAGATTTGTCAAACTAACTAAGTTTTGCAGTTCACTGTAAATATCATCCACCTTACTTTTAATTTGCAGCATGTATCAGTTTGTTCTAAATTTATTCCATTCTAAAAAAACAAAAAACGAATGTTCTGTTCAGTTTTGCATGTCTTTAGCATTTAGCATAGTTTTTGTTTATGTGTTTATCTTTATCTTAAAAGAGTAAAACCTCTTGTATGGGGCACCTATGGGAGAGCAAAGTGTGCTACAAAAAAATCAGCTCATAAAAGTTAGTTTTATATAAAGACTAAACTATATATATATATATATATATATATATATATATATATATATATATATATATATATATATAAAACTTAAAATAAATATACAATTTGGTATAAATAGCGTCATCTTGGCCTACTACATTTCCCATTATCCTTTCACAAACGCGTCAGTCCCCACCTCCAGTCTCTTTATTCTTATTGGCTGCTGCAAGTACGGCGCCCTGACTAGGACAAAATTAATCAGCTAGCTGTTGCGGCTACACTTAGAACTACTAATATTACAATTTAAATGTTGTTTAATACGGAACACCTAAACTGAGAATTACTTTAGGTAAAATTAACGATTCATTCCATGATGGTGGAGCTATAAAACGATATGAGATAAATGCGCTGTTTTTGAACAGGACTAATTTAGGAATAGCTGATTTATGCTAACAGCGATCATGGCTTCAGTAATTCTGACAACTAAAATCAACAGAACTATAAACTCACATCTGCTGTAAGTTACAAAATACATTAATGTATAATGCAAAGAAAAATATGTGTTTTATCCAAGTTTGACTGTGGAAATCGTCTAGGGTTCAAAATATAGCACTAATTTAGCTAATCAGATATGGGATAGTTTTTTCAATAGGTTGGTATTGTAATGTTTCTCTCTTTAAAATTGAAAGGTTTTGGTCACCTAAAAATGCGGATCGTTGTTTAAACCATGTCTTGGGTCAGTGAGAGCTATTAAAGCATGTACACTGTATGCAAGGTTAAACTGAAGATGAACTGGGTGAACTATGATGAACTATATATGTCAGATTCGTCAATGCTGAGTTGACACAATGATTCAAGACTTATATAATGATCAATATGAATAGTTTTAAATTAAATAGTGAGGTCACCTCTGTCGGTGTATTTGCCCTTGACAGCAGCACATACATTGACTGTTGGGTCATGTGGTCAGATCTCATGTTCTCTTTATTGTAGGAAACTGATTTGGACCAAAGGATCTGTCAGACATGCTTCAGTGGGTAAGATCACTAGTTAATAATATGTTCATAATGAGGGATTCTCATAAGTAGGCAATATAGATAATATGAAGAGATGCTTTGGTCCCTTACTCACATATTTGAGAAAAGTATGTGTATCGTTTGTCTATGTACAGGCAGGATTGAGAAAGTCCTCATTGCGAACAGAGGTGAGATAGCATGCAGGGTGATGCGGACAGCTAAGAAGATGGGCGTTCGCTCTGTTGCAGTGTACAGTGATGCAGACAGACATTCCATGCATGTGGCAATGGTGAGAAAAACCCCTCATAAGAGATACTTTTGAGAAATCTGAGAAAATGTACACTTCCTTACACATTCAAATCAACCTTGATTAAAAAAGTCCATGGACATGTTATGTATCTGGATGAACAGATATAGTTAGATGGTTATAGTTTATTGTCATATGTCAAATTCTCCTTGCAATCATAGGCAGATGAGGCATATCATATTGGGCCTGCAGCGTCTCAGCAGAGTTACCTGCGCATGGACAAGATCCTGGATGTGGCCAAAAAATGCTCTGCACAGGTATGTCAGCTTTTACAGCTGCTTTTTTAATGTGAGCAAGGGGACAATCAACTTGTTTTGGGAATATCTTGCAGAACTCTTTTAATGCTTTCTCTTTATTTGATAAGGCTGTGCATCCTGGATACGGTTTCCTGTCTGAAAACACAGAGTTTGCTGAACAGTGCAAACATGAAGGCATCATCTTCATTGGCCCACCTTCATCAGCCATTCGTGACATGGGAATTAAGAGGTTCGAGTTTTAAACCTAAACGGAATGGTCATGAGGAACATTTGCAAAAACACCCAGTAATGTCCTAGAAACCGCACAGAACACCCCAATAACTCCCTGCTGAGAGCAACACCTTAGCAACTGCCTAGCAACAACCCTCAACACCCTAGCGACCATCCATAGCACCCTAGTAAACACCCGACAGTGCTCTAGAAATGACAGTTCCTTAGCAACAACCCTGAACACACTAATAACTGCCTAGAAACCACCCTCAGCACTAAGGGTGGGAATCACAAGTTACTGTAACTGGCGATACGATATACTATAGATATTTAGGCCACGATACAATATTATTGCAATTGTTTTTGCTGTATTGCGATTCAAAACTACGATATATTGTGATATTTCACTCAGTGTTTCTCATTCATCTTCATTGGACTTAAGATAACTTTTTCCTTTTTTTTTTTTTTTAATTAATATAAAAGTTCCAGTTTACAAAATAATGCCACTTTATTTCCTAACATCTATGTACAATTCAAAGCCCATAATGGCTCTTATTTCTGTGGTTTGGTCAAAAGTACTGAGTCTTTATAAAAAACTATAGTATTTATGATAACAATAGTAGCCAAAATCCTTTTAAAAGCCTTCTTTATTACAACACAGTTTCAATACACAACAGTATAATATATTTTACCTATAATTTTATACGACACTAACATTTTTGTCAAAATACTTCAGGTAATGTTACAATTAAATTGTAATACATTTTAGTAAGGGAGGGTGATTATGTGAAGCATAATAACCGCAACTTCTAAGGTACTGTTGTTGAATTCCTAGATCGATTTGGCAAAGATAAATTTTTTCCAGTCACTATAGTATTAATGTGGTAAAATATTGATATTTAGCGTGCAAATATTGATACAATATCACGTGAAAAAATATCACAATACTTATATTATAATATTTTTTCCTCTCCTCAGCACCCTAGCTATTGCCTAGCAACCACCCATAGCATCCTAGAAACTGCCTACAATTCCACCCAGGAATCATTTGCAAACACCTACCAATGCTCTAACAATGGTCCAGCAACCACTTAGCACTGCCCTAGCAACCACTCAGAACACCCTAAGAACTGCTTAGCAACCACCTTCAACATCCTTGCAGCTAACTAGAGCAAACACTTAAAAACTCTTGAAATACTCCAGCAACCACCTGAATTTCAAGCCTTAGCTACAATCCAGAAAATCCTAATACCTTCCTAGCATCCACCCTCTGCACCCTAGCAACTTCTTAGCAGCCACACAAAATACCCTAACAAACACCTAACAATGCTATTGCAGTGCCCCAGCAACTGCCTAGTAATACCCAAGCAACTACCTAGAACACCCTAAAAACTCCCTAGCAACCATGCTCAACAACCCCAGCAACCACCCAGAACCATTTAGCAAACACTTAACACTCTAGCAATACCCCAAGAATCACTTATCAATGCCTTAGCTACGATCCAGAACACGAATGCCTCCTGAGCAACCACCTTCAGCACACAAGCAACTGCCTAGCAGCCATGTAGTACACCCTAGCACACACCTAACAACCCTATAGCTGTGCCCCAGCAACCCTCTAATAACACCCTAGCAACCACCCTCAACACTCTAGCAAACACTTAAGAATTCTCTTGCAATGCTTCAGCAACCAACTAGAAATACCCTATATACCATCCTGAACAACCTAATAACTCTCTAGCAACCACCCTCAACACCTTAGCAAACACCTAACAACAATATGGCAGTGCCCCAGCAGCCGCCTAGTAATACTATAGTAACTACCTAGAACACCCTAATAACTGCCATGCAACCATACTCAACACCCCACCAACTGCCCAGTAACCACCAAGAACACCCTAGCAAACACTTAGAAACACTCTAGCAATATCACAACAACCACCTAGCAATGCCTTAGCTACGATACAGAACACCTTAATACCTGCCAAGCAACAACAACAACAACTTACATTTATATAGCGCTTTTCTCAAACTCAAAGCGCTTTACATATTATAGGGGGAATCTCCTCAACCACCACCAGTGTGCAGCATCCACCTGGATGATGCGACGGCAGCCATAGTGCGCCAGAACGCCCACCACACACCAGCTATTGGTGGAGAGGAGATGGTAGAGTGATGTAGCCAATTCAGGGATGGAGATTATTAGGAGGCCATGATAGATAGGGGCCAATGGGGGAATTTGGCCAGGACACCGGGGTTAAACCCCTACTCTTTACGAGAAAGTGCCCTAGGGATTTTTAATGACCCCAGAGAGTCAGGACCTCGGTTTAACGTCCCATCCGAAAGACCATAAGCATCCTAGTAACTGCCTAGCAACCACCCAGAACACCCTAATACCTCTCTAACAACCACCCTCAGCACCCTAGCAACTGCTTGGCAACCATGTAGAACACCCTTGCAAACACCTAACAACCCTATAGCTGTGCCCCAGAAACCACCTAGAACACCCGAATAAATTCAACACCCTAGGAACTGCCTAGCAACCACCCAGAACACCCTACAAGCTCCCTAGCAACCCCCTACACCCACTTAACAATGCCCTAGAAATGTTCCAGCAACCACTTAGAAATGCCTTAACTACAATCCAGAAAACCCTAATACCCCCCTAGCAACCACCATCAACACCCTAGCAACCACCCAAAATACCCTAATAACTCTCTATTAATCACCCTCAACACCATAGCAGTTGCCTAGCAACCATTTATAATATGGCTTCCTCCATACATATATAGGTCTTTATCTATTTGAAACTTTTCAGTTTGTCTGAGTGAACTTTCCTTCTATAGTTTCTAATTTAACAATTTGTTGTTTGTTGTAGCACATCGAAATACATTATGTCAGCTGCCGGTGTGCCTATCATTGAAGGTTACCATGGAGAGGACCAATCAGATGTGAAGCTTCAAAGTGAGGCAGCCAAGATTGGCTTCCCTGTGATGATCAAAGCCGTTCGTGGTGGCGGAGGGAAAGTGAGCTGTAATTTCACCAACCATTTCCGTAATATAATTATTTGCAATTTATAGAGTTTTACAGAGTTTCCTAAAGCCTGTCTTCATTGACTTACGCAGGGAATGCGAATTGCACACTCTGAAGCAGATTTCCACGAACAGCTTGAGTCCGCACGGAGAGAAGCCCGCAAGTCATTCAATGATGATGTCATGCTAATAGAGAAGTTTGTGGAGAATCCCAGGTCTGGCTTGTTTACCAATCTCAGTTCACATTATTTAAAGAGTTAGTCCACCTAAAGATGAAAATGATTCCTCTGATGTTATTTTGTATGCTATGTGTGTGTGTTGTTGCTTAGACACGTAGAGGTGCAGGTGTTTGGTGATCAGTATGGTAATGCAGTATATCTCTTTGAGAGAGACTGTAGTGTTCAGAGACGACACCAGAAGATCATAGAGGAAGCTCCAGGGGTAAGAATCACACTCTTGCTGAGTTTGTCTTTGAGATAAAATATGCAAATGTGCATTTTTGTTATAAAGTCTGCTATAAAGCATTGAAAGGAATAATTCGCTCAAAAATCTAAATTCTGTCATTATGTACTCACTTTCATGTCGTTCCAAAGCCGTATGCTCTTCTCCATAAAGTAATTTTTCATAGTGACCACAACTGTTAAAGGAATATTCCTGGTTCAAATCAAGTTAAGATCATTTAACAACATTTGTGGCATAATGTTGATTACCGGTGACTGCTGACATTTCTTAAAAAGCTATCATATGGCTTCAGAAGACTTGGAATATAGGGCTCTAGTCAAATTAATGAAGTGATATATGCATTTTAGAACGATACGAGGGTAAATGACAGAACTTAAATTTTATGGATGAACTATCCCTTTAATTTTTTGTCATTTTCTCTCTTCACCCAAAAATGAAATTTCTCTCATCATTTACTCACCCTCATGCCATCCCAAATGTGTATGACTTACACATGAATGTGTAAGAATGAAGGTTTTTAGAATACTTTAGCTCTGTAGGTCCATACAGGTCAAGTGAATGGTGACCAAACCTTTCAAGCTCCAAAAATCACAAAGGCAGCATAAAAGAAATCCATATTACATATATACTCCAGTGGTTTAATCCATGTCTTCAGAAGTGATATTATTGGTGTGGGTGAGTAACAGATCAATATTTAAGTCCTTTTTACTATAAATCTCCACTTTGTCTTTCACATTCTGAAAGTGGAGATTTGTAGTAAAAAAAAAAGGACTTCAGTATTTATCTGTTTTGCACCCAAAGAGATTGCATCGCTTCAGAAGACATATACGGTATTAAAAGAATAGTTCACCCAAAAATGTAAATTCTTTGATTTGTTTCAGAAGACATTAATTGATCGACTGGAGTCGTGTGAATTACTTTTATGCTGCCTAAATATGCCTTTTATACCTTCAAACAGCCAGCAGCCTGATGGCACCCATTCACATGCATTGTACAGACAAACAGAGCTGAACTGTGCTTATAAACAACTTCATTTCTGTTCTGCTGAAGACGGAAAGTCATACATATCTGGGAGAATTTTTATTTTTGGGTGAAATATTTCTTTAAAATACCATTGTCGTATGGATTACTTTTATGCTGCATTTATGTGCTTTTTTGACCTTCAAAGTTCTTGCCCCCATTCATTTGCATTGTAAAAACCTATAGAGCTGAAATGTTCTTCTAAAAATCTTCGTTTGTGTTCTGCTGAATAAATTAATTAATATTACACATCTGGGATGGCATGAGGGTGAGTAAATGATGCATTTTTCTTTTTGGGTGAACCATTCATTTAAAAATCACTTTGGTAACAATTTGATTGTCGTGTGTGTGTGTGTGTGTGTGTGTGATCACAGCCAGGCATCAGTCCTGAGGTCAGGCGGCGACTCGGGGAGGCAGCAGTGCGGGCGGCTAAAGCCGTCAACTATGTGGGAGCAGGTGATGATTATGATGTCATGTGATGTCATCTATGAGTGACATTACTGTCTCAGTCAGTTGAAGACAGCATGAATAAGATCATGTGACATTGTAAACAAGAAAATAATGTTCAACTAATACCAAAGTTTTATAGAAAGTCAAGTATGCTATGCATTTCAAACTGTTTATTATGTTATTATGTATTAATAACATGTAACAGGCACAGTGGAATTCATCATGGATGCGCAGCACAATTTCTACTTCATGGAGATGAACACACGACTGCAGGTGGAGCATCCGGTGTCAGAGATGATCACAGGAACTGATCTGGTGGAGTGGCAGCTGAGGGTGAGACATGATACAGGACGTTAACTTTTGTTTACTTATTTTGCGGGTTGATCACATGGAGCCTGTTAGGACAAGGAGGGAATGTACTGCTCATATTTTGTTCTTGTCCCTGTCTATTATGATTTTTGTGAGCAACTTCTAGGTGGGAAAATGAACCAATTAAAAGAATTAGCTGTTTTTTATTAAATGAATATAATGCTGTAATAGAGTTGTCCACATGGGGTCACAATTATACCTGAATTTGTTTTTAGATATTCATGTTATTATATAACTTTTTACTTAATTCAGAATGAGTGTGAAAGGATTTTTGTGTGAATTAGTGGTCATGAATCCGATGTTGCACTGATGTTTTGTGGTGGTTTTGTCCATCAGGTGGCGGCGGGTGAGAAGTTGCCCCTCACTCAGGAGCAGATTGTGTTGATGGGTCACTCTTTTGAAGCCAGAATTTATGCTGAAGACCCTAATAACAACTTCCTCCCTGGAGCAGGACCACTGCTTCATCTGTCCACCCCTCAGGGAGATCAGAGCACACGCATAGAGACGGGGGTTCGTGAAGGTAGTTTTCATTGTTTCAAAATGTACATGGGCATTTACAGGTGAATGTCTCAAAGACATGTCAGGGTCATAATTGACCTCAAAATCAAATGGTGAAAAAAAATAAAAATAAAATAGAACATTTATCCGTCTGTCCATCCATCCATTTTTTATTATTTTGGTTTAACAATTATATATAGACCGATCTGCCACAACATTAAAACCACATGTCTAATATTGTGTAGGTCCCTCTCGTGCTGTTAAAACAGCACCAACCCACATCTCAGATCAGCATTCAGAGATGATGTTCTTCTCACTACAATTGTACAGAGTGGTTATCTGAGTTACCGTTAGCTCGAACCATTCTGGCCATTCTCCGTTGACCTCTCTCATCAACAAGCGGCTCACTGGATGTTTTTAGTTTTTGGCACCATTCTGAGTAAATTCTAGAGACTGTTGTGTGTGTAAACCCCAGAAATACTCAAACCAGCCCGTCTGGCAATAATATTTTAAAATATATATATTTATAGAACATTATATAAAAAAATGATTACTATATTCAAATGTACATTTATATATTTGGATTTATAACTATGTATATTCATTTTTACAACTATATATTCTGAATTTATGCTATATATTCATGTATCCATATGTTACTTAAAAAATGTGCAAATAATGTCACAATACAAAAATAGTCCTAACATCAGATTCATTTTCATTGAGCCAAATATATTTTCTTATTTCTTGCTTTTGAATCTGATAAAATCTTAAAAGGCTTAAATATAACTCCACACCATTGCCTCATTTAGTATGTGTGGATCTATGAATATGCAAATGAATTCCCACCTCCATCTCCACTCACCCCTGCACCACTTGACCTGCAGCTGGCAAAACCCATCTGTTTTTGGGTAAAATTTTCAAAACAGTTCTCTGGAAAATGACTACAGCAAAGCCGTAGAAGTTTTGATGGGACATTACGAATTTCCAAATAAAGTGCACCCATTTATCTCAGATCCTTTGGTAACATGAAGACTCACCATTTGTCCTTTCACAACTTTGCATCTGAAAAGAAAACATGTCTTGCAAAATACTGATATGTAGTTACACCTGCTTCTCCCGATGCCCCTTGCTTCACCGTAGCGTATGCTATTGATATGGAAAGCCCCACCCCATGAGTTGATGAGATTGGTTCCTTAGGTTTGTGACGTATGAAACCCTGTCTGTCTGAATCCGTGTTTTTGAGATTGTCTTTGGTACTCTGCAGTTCCAAGGCGAAAATGCTCAGCCATGGTGTTGACTGCAGATTTCACTCATGATATGTCTTCTAGCATATAAACAACACCATATGGACACATAAACAAGGTTAAAAACTGGATTTTCACTGGAGGGAAAACTAAAGACCACATCACAGTAAAGGCTGTATTTAGTTATGAATTATTGAATCTGGTTTTCTCACAAAGAGACTTCTAAGTTTGAATGGCTCTCTCGATCTGAGTATGGTTTCTGATTTGTAACTGCTGTATATGTTTGTTTGTGTTGTGTAAGGTGATGAGGTGTCTGCTCACTATGACCCCATGATCGCTAAACTGGTGGTTTGGGGTGAAGATCGCTCCGCTGCTCTGAAGAGACTCAGATACTGCCTGCGACAGTACAATGTTAGCACACACTCTCAAACATTTATAACAATACTTTTCACAACACTGTAAACGTCTGTAATGTGACGTATTTCCAAATGATACAGAATATTCATCTGCAAACAATGAAGGGTGAAACTTGATTTCATCATCTATATTTGATTGGGTTGTGATAGTTTTGGGTAATAGATGTTGCCCCACCCACACTGCCTTGATTACTGATTTTAATGCAATCATTTTCATCAATAATTATCCACATTAAGACAAGAGATATTAAGTTACTTTGAACATCTGATATTGTTTACAGTAAAATTTTACTCTGATCTCTCTTCTCTCTCAGATTGTGGGTCTCAACACCAACATCGAGTTTTTATTGAGTCTTTCAGGGCATCCAGATTTTGATGCGGGGAACGTTCACACCAGTTTCATCCCGCAGCACTACGATGAGCTGTTCCCCCCACCTCAGAGCCCGTCTGGGGAAGTGCTGTGTCAGGCGGCTCTGGGTCTGCTGCTACAGGAACAACAGCACACACAGACATACAGGAACCAGTCCAATGGTGAGAATTGAGTCTACACTCTCAAAGCTATATAAATATAAATATACACACACACATACACACGAGCCAAAACATTATGGCCACTCACAGCTGAAGCAAATAACATTGATCATCTCCTAACAAGGCCACATATCATAGTCTGGGTAGATTAGATGGTAAGTGAACAATCAGTTCTCGTAGTCAACATGTTGAATGCAGGAGAAATGGGCAGGATGAAAGACCTGAGCGACTTCGATAAAGGCTAAATTGTTATGGCCAGACGACTGGGTCAGAGCATCTCTGATACGACAAGGCTTGTGGGGTGCTCCCGGTCAGCAGTGGTGAGTACCTACCGACATTGCCCATGATGACCCCTGTCCATAATTGAAAGTGCTTACAATGGGCACACGAGCATCGAAACTGGACCTTTTAACAGTGGAAGAAGTTCATCGGGTCTGATGAGTCCTGTTTTCTTTTACATCACGTGGACGGCTATGTACATGTGTGCCGTTTACCTGGGGAAGTGATGGCACCAGAATGCACTTTGGGAAGACGACAACATGGTGGAGGGAGTGTGTTGCTCTGGGCAAAGATCTGCTGGGAAACCCTGGGCCCGGCCATTCATGTGAACGTCAATTTGACACGTGCCACCTACCTAAACATAGTTACAGACCAGGTACAACCCTTCATGGCAATGGTATTCCCTGATGGCAGTGATCCACGGTGGCTTCACCACGCAACTTACAGGATTTGAAGGATCTGCTGTTAATGTCCTGGAACCAGATACCTCAGGACACCTTCAGGGGTGTTCTAGAGTCCATGTCTTTGTGGGTCAGCACTGTTTTGACCGCACGTGGAGGACCAACAGCATGTTAGGCATGTGGTTATAATGTTTTGGCTCATCAGTGAATATATAATGTTTAAAGCTTCTTTATACTCTGTCTAGATTCAAGCTCTTTTGTCAAGAAATTCATATGTAGACAAAATGTATATTGGTCTACACAACTAATTCCAAACATGTAAGAAAAACCTTGAGATTTAAAGGTTTTTAAGATCATGAGAAACATGAATTCAGTCAAGTGTTTTCAATCATTAGACTGTTGTGTATATTTACCAAAAACAGCATTTTTTTGCTATGAGCACTTAAAGCTTGTTAACCAGTAGCTTCCTCTTGCAGACATGTTCTCGCCGTTTGCGTCCAGTAATGGGAGACGACTCAATGTTGTGCACTGCAGGAACCTGACACTGAAGTTAGGGGACAACAGTAAGTGTTCATGCTCTAATAAACAAACACTGTGAAGTGATGCCAGCACATGTCAACATGGTTTGATTTTGAATGATGGCTTTTGGAAACGAGTTATACAGAACACATACCTACAAAATTCTGCATTGTAGAAGTACTTTTGAAGATTGTCACAGAGCTGATTTTAGCTTAACCATAAAATAATTAAATTTTTTACTCACCCTCATGTTATTCCAAACCCATTTCCATTTGGTTTGGATTGAGTGAATTGATGACCATTTTCATTTTTGGTGACCTATTCCTTGAAATTGTTTGGACATATTTAGGAATTGTTCAGTACATTAGTAATATGTGCACAATAGATGTCACATAAGATTTTGAAGGGTCAGGGGTCAAGCTTTTGCCAATGAATCGTGACTATGTATCTAAAGTATCCTGTAATTGTTGCTTTGATCAGATGGTTAAAAGTTCCAGAGGATCAATTAGCATGAATATCATTATGAATGCATTTATGATCAATGTGCTTATTGATAGACAGCATATGTGATCATTCTTCTTATAAAGCAAACGTTTCATTGCATTATATACAAGCTCTAATGAGATGGCATTGATCATAGTGAAGGAGGATTGTCTATGGCAAGCGCAGCAGTGTGGATGAACCTATTGAAGAAGTTCTGGGTCATATTTCACTGTAAAATCAAAACTTTCAACTTTCAGTTGAGTGCCATATCTACTGTTTATCTATATATTTTCAACATTATTTTTGACTTCAGACCTTTGTTTTGTTGGACAAGACAAACTAGCTTTATACCATGAAACCCACATTTGGTTTTCGACCATTAATAATATTGTAGGTAAAATTTAGAAATGTACATCTGGAGCCACATTGAGAGTCAAGAATTTTAAATGATATTAAGATATCTTTAATATTTTGGGAGTTATAGGCACTCCAACTTTAGAAAAACAATACAAGAAATTGTTTCCCCCCTTTTTGGACTCAAACCATTGCTACGAGGAGTGAAGTCAACTGATTCTAGTAATAGAGCTATCTATCTCTGTGTAAAAATAAAAGAATGATGCTGCCACCTTCCTAAAGTTATTACTTGTAGTTTTACTTCAAAATCAGCTCAAAGCAAAACATTTTGACCCCAATCTACATGTACAAAATAATGGATTAGTCAGTAAATATTGATCCATAGTATTTCATATATTGTCTCTGATCATCACTGATGTATTTCTTTCTCAAGTAATCAATCTAAAATTGGTATGGGGACCTCAAGTTGAGTTTTTCACAATTCCTGACATTTAATGGTAGAGCATTTTCCCTGTCTTAGGTCAGTTAGGATCACTACTCTGTTAAAAATGTGAAATGTCAGAATAATAATAGAGAAAATTATTTATTGCAGCTTTTATTTCTTTCATCACATTCCCAGAGGGTCAGAAGTTTAACTACACTTTGTTAGTATTTGGTAGCATTGCCTTTATATTGTTTAACTTGGGTCAAATACTTTGGGTATTCTTCCACAAGCGTCTAAGTTGCTGGAATTTTGGCCCATTCCTCCAGACAGAACTGGTGTAACGGAGTCAGATTTGTAGGCCTCCTTGCTTGCACACGCTTTTTCAGTTCTGCTCACAAATTTCCTTTCGGATTGAGGTCAGGGCTTTTGATTGCCACACCAATACCTTGACTTTGTTGTCTTTAAGCCATTTTGCCACTACTTTGGAGGTATGCTTGGGGTCATTGTCCAATTGGAAGACCCATTTGCGACTTCACAAGGTCATTTGCTGTTGTTTTGGGATTGATTAACACTTTTCGCATCAAACTACATTAATCTCTAAGAGACAGAATGCATCTCCTTCCTGAGCGGTATGATGCTGTGTGGTCCCATGGTGTTTATACTTGTGTACTATTGTTTGTACAGATGAACGTGGTATTTTCAGGCATTTGGAAATTGCTCCCAAGGATGAACAAGACTTGTGGAAGTCCACCATTTTTTTCTGAGGTCTTTGCTGGTTTCTTTTGATTTTCTCATTACTTTAAGCAAATAGGCACAGAGTTTAGATGTAGGCCTTAAAATACATCCACAGGTACACCTCCAATTCAGTAGCTAATTGCTTACTTGCCAAAAAAACTACATTATTTTCTGGAATTTTCCAAGCTGCTTAAAGGCACAGTTAACAAATTTTGTTGTATTTTTTTTTACAGAAGTGGCACTATCTGTTACATACAACCCAGATGGGACATACAGTATGAAGGTAAATTTACATTCTCAGACTGAAATGTTGACTTATGAACTCATGTGCTTGCAAAACTGCATTGTCAATCAAGAAGTATAAAAAAAATATTATTGTTTGAGGGATTGGTCATGGAGAAGGTTTAGTGTAACATCATCAGTTATTGTATTTTAAACTTACTGTCAGACTGCAGGTGAAGTGTTCCTTGTGTCTGGGGAGCTTCAGTTGGAGGGAGACGTGACATACCTGTGCTGCTCTGTCAATGGAGTACTATCCCGACCTAAATTAGTCATTCTAGAAAACACCATACACATCTTCTCTATGGTGAGTATCAATGTATATCATGCTTTGATATCTATGAAATGACTGGAGTATGGTCTGTTTGTAGTCTAATTTGTTTTGTTGTCACTTTCAGGAAGGAAGTGCCCAGGTGGACATCCCTGTGCCCAAGTTCCTGGCTGGTGTTAGTGCCTTCAGTGCACAGGGGGGTGCTGTTGCACCCATGACAGGGACAATTGAAAAGGTAACTGATGCCATGTTCAAAATAGCATATTGGATACTACGTATATAGTTACGGCAGATATAGTACGAATAGTATGGTGATATGCTATTCCAAAATCTGGACTGATTCCCAGTTAGCATTCTATCCATAATTTAATCCTACTAATTTAACAAGTGCTTGTATACTTCTGAGTAATGCATTATTTCAGTAAAGGTTTATATTGACCTTTCACTTTGTAGGTGCTAGTCAAGGTTGGAGACTTCGTCCAGAAAGGAGATCCATTAATGGTGATGAATGCCATGAAAATGGAGGTGAGGTCACTTTCTGATTCAGTGTTTATTATCCCCACTGTGACAACATCTGACCACTTCCTTCTCTTTCTGGGCAGCATACCATCCGTGCACCCAAAGCAGGCGTCATCAAGAAGGTGTTCTTCAGAGAGGGCACACAGGCGAACCGCCATGCCGTGCTGGTAGAGATCGAGGGAAATGAAGAAGCAGGAGCAGAGTAACTAAGTGTGAAAAGGTTAAATTGATCGTTACGAGATCTTGAAGAAGCACTACACATTGGTTTGGAAACTCCAAACTTCTGCCTTCCTGTTTGACTCTGAAATGATATGTAGGCTAGTAATACCACTTATATGGTTTTTCGAACACAGAACATCTTTTTCTTAGTCAACTCTTGTACCTACTGTCTTCCAAATATCTTTTTATTATTTCTTTGTTTCTGGTTCTTTTGTACCACGTTTAGTGGACAAAAAGGGGTTGCTTAGATTTCAACTGTCTGAAATACATGTTACAGTTAGCCGCTGGATGACTGTGGATTGGCACTCCATCTCCCATTATTAAGGATTTTCATTTCAACAAAACCAAACCAATCAAATGTAACATGGTTGTTCACTCAAGCTAGAATACAGAAAACTGTGATCAGTTTAACAAGACTAATCGTGCACTGTAGGTATCAAGCATAGTTTCAAACGTGTGTTGCCAGTGCCGTTCTTATCATGAAAAGCTCTAGAAGTGTTTTAAGGCATGTGGTGAATGCCTTGATTCTGGTTTAACTACTAATGATATCTCAGATCCTTTGTAACCATCATCATTAAAGGATAGTTTTTTTTTTTTTTTCAAATAATTGTATTAAAAGGTATCAATAAAGTGTTCCCGTACTTTCCCATTGTTGTGCAAATCTAAGTCACTGTTGTAGTCTATGCAACATTTTAAAATTGTGATTTCCAGGCCTGGAAAAGTAATGGAAATTGTTAAATGTTAAAAGGCGTGGGAATTTCTATTATGAATTTAAGTATCTCATCTCCTAGATATTGCTCTTGTGTAGCGTAAGGGGGCGTTCAGACCATTAAATGTAACTGAACGCAGGTGTCTCGAGACGTCCTTTTAAAAGTTGATGTTCTTTGTAACTTGACATGGTGTCTAAAAAAACATGGCACTGCTGTGTGAGACCCTTAAAAAAGACATGGCGCAATGGTCAAAGACGTCTGACATATGGGAAAAGCATGCAATTTGAATTTTTGAATCATCATTGACCCAATTCTCTCACAAATAAGACATTTAATAAGACGGGCCCTAAAACAAAACAAGTGATTCTTATTTGTGAGAGAATTGTTCTTTTGGGTCAATGATGATTCAAAATGCTCACAAATCAGTCTGAATGATTTATAGCGAATGGGTCCGAATCAAAAGTATTTAAGTTTCTTGGTCAAAAAGGGTGAGAACCCTGTATGATTACCCATAAACATACCAGTACACCAGTGGTTCCAAACCCTGTTCCTGGAGGCCCCTCAGCACTGCACGTTTTGTATAGCTCCCTTTTCTAACACACAGTTCAGGTCTTGGAGTCTCCACTAATGAGCTGATGAGTTGAATCAGATGTGTTTGATTAGGGAGATATCCAAAATGTGTAGTGTTGGGGGGCCTCCAGGAACAGGGTTTGGAACCACTGCCATACACGTTGGGGTAAAAAATATTTTTATCTTAAAGTTATCATGGTGACAAACAAGATGAAAACAAAACTGAACACCCAAGGAATGATCAGTTCTTGCCCATTTTGTTTGACTAATGGCATTTCTATATTGTGTGACCGAGTTGAAGTGCAGTTCAGTAAATCTTGCCAGGGTGTGGCTAATTTAATTCAGATAAAACTTGTGTAATTTGAATAATAATGCTTGTGCAATATAAAATCTAAGGGAATAGTAATGAAACACCAGATTTTTAAAAATGTATTTATTCTGTAAATAGAACTTTCATGTACATCAGCGTTTAAACATAAGGAGAGTATAATTAGAAGAACAGATGTTTACAGAAAAAGATGGAACAGCAAAATGTCTGATTGACATCACAGCTAGATCGGGTATTCCCAGTCTAGATTGAGTCTTATTGCTAATGTCTCTTCGAGTAACAAGTGGCAAACTGCATTGCTTTATAATTAAATACAATACATTATATAGCGCAAAAAAAAAAAAAAAAATATATATATATATATATATATTTCAGGTTTGTACACCGACATGAGAACACAAACAAAAACTAAAGAGAAGTACCAAAAAAAAGTAACCCACAATTCCTTATCTGCAAGGATAGTTACAACAATTTCTCTAAAAGTCTGACTTTCACCCGGGTCACGGTACCAGATTTTATGATCCAGGGTGGATTGTTACTGTCCTTGCAGCAAAACCAAAAAAACAGACTAGTTTTGAACTTGACAAAATGGGCGCATTTAGGTCCAGTTTACTTTGGCCTGCAGTGTTATTGAGACTGATTGACCAAAGTATAGCATGCAGCTGGATATCATCAACTTTAGTGTAGTTGATCTTAGCAAGTTTAAAACGGTTGTTTTCATGACCCATGTAGGATGAAGATCATTCCTTTTATCAAATTATGCCTTCTTGTGAGATTAAATACACACACACACCCTTACACACAAACAAAAGTGGTTAGCAACATGAGCTGAGAAACAAAGAACACAACAATGATAAATTATTTCATGACAATGGTTAGTAATGACAATCTAGCGTGTGCAAGACAGAGGAAACAAATAATATGCAGGCACATGACTGATGGAGTTTAAAGGAGTGAGTTCAAGGAGTTTCCATCAAGGACTCTGCAACATTCTTGATAATCTGTACAATCCAAGAGGTTGGGTGTACAGTTAGGCATCTTAGGGTGTTTTCTAGGAGGCTACAGGTTTGTGTGCGATCGCTACACTGCGCTCACATTTAATACCTTGAAAAATCAGGCAATTAAAAGGGTATTATGGCTTCAAACAGACTCACTCGTTTTCCTCAGGAAAGATGGTGGCCCTTTGCGTACAGTTCCATAGCAGCGGAAACACAATATTCAGACATATCCTTTGGTTTTTTGAGGAACCACTGTGTATCCCTTGTTGATCATCGCATTTGACATGATTTACTCTGAAATCAGAGGTTTTAAAGTGTGAAAGTCTGGTTGGTGACTGTACAAGGGGGATGGAGGGTAAGTGTCTCCAGACTCTACAAGCAGTTCCTTTTTGGGCTGGTGTGAGGCATTAACAATGAGAGACCTCCATGGGTGAGAGTGTCAGCATGCTCCGGTCGTTGGAGAAGAAGGTGTCAGAGTCGCTCCATGATCTGGAAGCACCAAGGAAAGTGCGAACAGTGAATATATCGGTAACTATATTGGTATCTGACAATTTTAGAATTTCTTTTAATTATCGTTTGATTTGGCTGATACTGTAACCAGATCATAAACTTGTTTTTTTACGTTTACTGAAATGCACAAGGGATGCATAAGAATACCTTTTCATACTAGGGATGCACAATATATCGGTATCGGAGACTATATCGGTATTGGCCAATATTAGCATTTCTTTAATTATTGTTTGATTTCACAGATATTGTAACCAGATAATATCAGGGCTTACTTTTTCATACTAGGGATGCACAATATATTGGTGACTATATCGGTCTCTGCCAATATTAGCATTTTCCTTAATCTGTATAAATTAATTTGGCCGATATTGTTAGCAGATAATATCAGGAATAATTTTTTATACTAGTGATGCACAATATATCGGTGACTGTATCAGTATTGGGAAATATTACATTTCAAATCTTTTGATTTGGCTAACATTAAAAACATGATATCAGGGCTAGGGATACAATATTAGCTTCATTTGAAGTATTGTTATCGGTTTGATATTGGCAATATTTGAAGAAGATAACGAGGGATTTTCTTATCTATTTCAAACAAACGATTTGTCTATGGCAGGTTACAAAAGAACAAAATGTGTCTGTCGTACATAAAACATCATAATGTCGGCTTTTACTAAAAGAACACAGGATTTAAGATCATACATTTCATTGTGCCTGATACACTAATATATCAAGCATAAATTGTTTTAGTAAATAGAGCCAAATAATGATTTTATTTCAGAAATATTGCGTTCGTCTTATTTGTTAGCCTCAAATTGTTTAATATATCTATCTATCTATCTATCTATCTATCTATCTATCTATATATACAATTATATTGTTCATTTGGCATCCTAGTCTGTAGATCTCGACCACTGAAGAAACTCTATTGGCCGACCATTAATTGTGAACACATAATTATTGGCTATAGGCTATATTATTGTCTGTCAAACTGTCTATGTCGGTGCTTTCCTACTTCACACAAATCTTCTAAAGCTCTATTTAACCATTTCACTCGGTGCATGAAGATCAGCAAGCAACAGTCAGGGGTAATGGAGAAATGAATGAGAAGACATGTTAGTACAAGATGGGTTAAATGCGCATGGAGAAATGGTTAAACATATATAAACACAACATCCTTCCACAGCCTTGACATTCACATGGATTACATTCATATGAAAGTAATTACCCCTTCCTAAGCATATTATGATATGATACCGATAAATGTAAACAAAGTTAATATACAGTATAGAAGTAAATACAGAAACAAATTCATACCGTCTGTAGAAAAATATCTTGTGTATATAGGTTTATTACTATAAAATGTATATCATCTTTGTGAATAGAGTGGAATTAAGCAGCCATTGAGGATTGGAGCGGTCCAAAGGCTGTATTTCTCAAATGTCATACCTGCTACTCTTGACCACCAGGGAGCATTATTTCATCGAATGCCTTAGTTTTTGGGACTAATGCCCTTAAAGTACAGCCATTTTACAAATCAATCCATGCTATATAAGATAAACAATACATCGATAGCTACAGCAATACGATTATCTTTGGATCACATGTAAGAACTAAGACATGGCAAATCAACAAATGCACCATTGTTGTATCTTGCAGATGAAGACAACCGTTTTAAGTTCTTGTAAATAGGTATAGAGTCTAAATTAGAATATGCATTTGCACTTATATGTGGGGCTAAATGCATGTATATGCAGAGATGGCATACTTCATAATAGACAATCTCTTTCAATGTCTAAACAGTGGTTCTCAACAGGTATTGACCCAGATTGTTCTGATGACATCAAGGGCTGACCCTATAATAAATATTTATTAATATAAAAATAAACAAATTATTAATTAAAACAATTGCTTGGTTTGTTGCCTGAACGACAAGTTAACTAATTGTAATCCCTGTATAATTAAACTGGTTTCGGGTAAACCTTACCCCGATCGGATGCTTTTGTTAGAAGACGTTTAACCTGGAAGCATTCTTCCGGTCAAATACAGCTCGACGGAGAGCAACAGAAGGGTACAGAATGCAGGTGTCTCGAGACGCATTTTTAAAATACTTGACATGCAGAGTTCAAAACGCAACCCTCATAGCGGGATGCTCAAAAACAGAGTAAGATGCCAAGCAGTGACCAAAGATGTCAGTCTGAATGTATATTTCTTTAGTGGCGGTGCAGTAAAGGGAAATAACTAAGGTTTTGCGGGAGGGTTTTACTGTGCAAAATGTCTAATGGACCCTTTTCACACTTCCGCGTTTGCGAAGTGGAAGTCGTCATAGTTGGGTAAAAGAAGATATGGCCACTGTCGAGGTATACGTGTTTACACAGTCCTTAAAAGTTTTGACTGTATTTACGTTTGGAGACATTGACCAAGTTGTTTTTTGAGGGTTACCGGCACGAACATGAAGGCAAGTTGATAAAAATTTATTATTATTGAGAGGTTGTACGTTAAATCAGCAGGCACAAATTTATGTATTAAAGAAACGATCTACAAATCTATCGCCATAAATTGCAAAAATGTAAAAAAGGGCACAGTTAACAAATCTGTGAGTTGTACTTGATGAAACCAATACCTGATTGGGCGACGCAGGATGTGAAGTGGAGAGACCCATGTCCCGTTCCATGACCGTACAGCTAAGATTTCACAATTCCACCCGTGAGCGACTGCTGTAAGCCCTTATCTTGAAAATACTGTCCACAGACGAAAGTTATCTCCTTCGCGTTTAATTGCCTGAACCCACAGAGCTCGTACAAAGTTCAGCATCTTTTGGAAATTCATGGAAACACAAATCCAGATTAGAATTTGTGCACTGTAGTGGCACTGGCTATTACTGCTCTTCAAAATCGCCACCATAGTTTACCAACTATGATGACTTCCACTTCGCGAACGCAGCAGTGTGAAAAGGGTCCATATCTTAAGCAAAGCATGCTGTCAGCTGTCAGCATGCTAATTTAATCAATTTAAAATATAAAAAAACTAAACTATATAAGAAAATATCTAGATAAACTTGTCATCTCATTAAGCGACTAGTTGGTTGATGGACAACTATTCAACCATCGTGAGCAATCCTTGTTGGCATGTAATTTGGCTAGCTTTGATCAAGTGACAGATTATTACGGCCAAAATATGGAGTTTTCCTGGACGCACAACTTTTGACTTGAGTTGAGAACCACTGGTCTAAGACAAAATACAAGTAGAACAGATTAATTGATAAATGCAACAGGCCACTAAACTTAATGTGCATATAATTGTTTAGATTCTTCATTTAAGATGGTAAATGAACAGCGATAAAGCTGAGTAAAGTGTCTAGTAATATTTCTGGGAAAATTCACACACTCTGGCATTCATTGACCGCTTAGCACACTAAATAGCCAAGGCTTTCCCCATGCAATTAGACAGATTTTTCTTCTGTAAGGCTTCAAGTAAAAAAAAAAAAAAAAAAAATCAAAAAAGATTGAAGAATCATCTTCGAGACTACAGTTTCCAGTGTCTCACTCAATCTTGATGTGGTCCCATGAAATATATATATAAAAAATAAAACTTCTTTGCCATAAACGAGCCAATCACAGCAGCAGTAGCTATTGACTGTGGCTACCATTGGCCAGCCAGAGCAGAGGTCTTCTCTAGTACCCTGCGCTTCGATGGCAGTGTTCTAGCAGATTAACTGGAACAGGAATCTTTTATTTAGTCATATCAAAGTCCACTGTAGCGTAGCTTCAGAAGCACCCTGCTTCCCAAAGTGCGGATACAGACCGTCAAAAGGATTACATGGAAAGCTGAGGCTTAGGGGTGCATTACGGGTGCATGCCATCACAAACTCCCTCCACTGAGAGATACACACACAAGTTAAAGACTAAGATGTGGATTATAACACTGAACAGGGATGCAACGTCTCAGTAAAGGTAATGAAAAGATGTGTCATATACTCCAACATTCAACGAGCATATACTTGCATAAATTGGCATTGTAAATGTTTGCCAAGCTAATAACAGGGTGTGATGTCTGAGAACAATGGCAAGACAGCTTCACAGATTATGGAAGTGATCGCCTGATGCACAATGGAGGCACACAATTTACGGTGAATCTTCAGCAAAAAACATTTCTGCCACATAGAGAAGAAACTCTGGCATTGGACACACCTCAAAACGAGGTGAAGACAATGAAAGATGAAGACAGCAAGCTGAAAGGACAGACTTAATGAAACTTCATGTTCTATGTACAATAGGGTTGGGTCAATACCAACATTTTTACTTCTGTATGATACCAGTCCTTTGCGTAGATATGCATGATAGATCTGAATAAAAAAATTAAATAAATATGATTCAGAGTTAAAATCCCATACATTTTCTTCAATGTTGAATTGATTTTTTAACGATACATTTTGAATCTTTAAAGACAGACCTACCGTGAGCTCAGAGGTTGTAAATCCATTGTATATGCATCTGTTGAAGCCAACAGTCCATATTATTTCAACTTATTTTTATTTTATAAAAAGCTGGTTGGTTGGTTCATGGCTTTTATGAAGAATTTTATGACATTTCTAAATTTTGAATTTTGAAAGTTTGTACAGAAAAAGAAAAAATTGGAAAAATGCTTCCGTGAACTAAGACGGCTGAAAACGTGCTTGAGAACCATTGCACTCAAATTATAGCAATTATGATCTATTATAAAATTCTGTAATCAAAGCCTTATATTTTTATTCTCAATCAATGCATGCTGCTTTCACTTCACATTGTCTAAAAATGTGAATAGCAGCCCGTTTTTATCAGGTAACCCTTTACATTTTTGGTACAGAGGTACTTGTACTGTTACACCCCACAACCCTATAGTACATACCTAGACCCTCCCAGATGGTGAAATTATTTTAAAATGTAACAAATATTCCTTTTCCTTCTTAAACTCGATATTCTAATCGGGAATGCTTTGAGTGCTGTTGCGGCTCTCACTCGTCCAGGGCCGCTGGCTCGTCATGCTCCAGCTTGTAGGAGATGTGCTTACAGCAGAGACTAGAGAGAGAGAGCTCGCACCTGGTGGCCCGAGCTGGATCACAGCGGCCCATTATTCGCTCCACCAGCCGGCCCAGCCGTGAGCAGGCGTTTTGCCCCTCTGAGAAACAGCACATGGAGTCCACACATCCGATGCCCTGGTAGGCCTCAATAAACTAGAAAATGAAAAGGAAGAGAGGAATGGTGGAGCCAGAACATACAAGATTAAAATCATCAAAGTAAACAGTTTACAACATTAAAACACATCAGCACTGGATGGTCATTTAATGTCCATTAGTGACAGGGTGAACAGATGTCTTCATTTTCTCAGGACAGTCACATTTTGGAGAAGTTTATCATATATCCCAACTTCTTTTAAAATTGTCCAACAATTTAGAACAGCACAGTGCATGTCACTTTCCGGGAAAAGGGTAGACAATAGGGCTTGATAAATTCATCATGCAGTTTTTCATGAATGTTCAGAATAAGGAAGTGCTTTACCTTCAGAAATTTTGTTTGTATACCTCATATGGTCAAATCTAAATATTAAATATGCAGTTTAATTTTCTGTTACCAAAACATGGACATGTTTAATCTCAGAATTTACATAAAAAAATCTTTGATATTTTTCTTCCAATAACATATGTTGACAAATGAGCTTGGCACTACATACTTCTCTACTTCAAACACTAAACTTTTTGTAAAATGTGTGAAAATGAATGACATTACTAGTCTTCCCACCATACTGTAAGAAGTGCGGGAACACATAAATGTTATGCTTTTTTTTGTTTTTCATTCATCTTTGTTTTTGTCATTTTCGGTTTAAAACAGAGGGTTGATTCACACAAAATCGATCAAGAAAATGTCCTGGTCCTATTTTGGTCAAAAATCAAAAGAAACAAATAAGAAATAATACTTTGCATATCAAAAATTAAACCTATTTTTAGGGCCATTTTTCACATTGTGAAATAATTTCATGACAGAAACGCACATTTTCCCCCACAATTCTTCTTACCGAAATGTGAAAAGTATATATTATTTAAACAAAAGTTTTTATATATCATAGTTACTCTCTTTCATTTTTGCTGATTTGAATTGAAATAATTGTACAACAGCCTTTTTCTTTTTTTCTTACTGAAATAAAAAAGGACTGTTACGATAATGAAAATCATTGCTGAAAAAGTTGTCCCAGATGCGTTATGCGTAAACGCAAGCTTTATGCAAAATATACACTCACCTAAAGGATTATTAGGAACACCATACTAATACTGTGTTTGACCCCCTTTCACCTTCAGAACTGCCTTAATTCTACGTGGCATTGATTCAACAAGGTGCTGAAAGCATTCTTTAGAAATGTTGGCCCATATTGATAGGATAGCATCTTGCAGTTGATGGAGATTTGTGGGATGCACATCCAGGGCACGAAGCTCCCGTTCCACCACATCCCAAAGATGCTCTATTGGGTTGAGATCTGGTGACTGTGGGGGCCATTTTAGTACAGTGAACTCACTGTCATGTTCAAGAAACCAATTTGAAATGATTCGAGCTTTGTGACATGGTGCATTACCCTGCTGGAAGTAGCGATCAGAGGATGGGTACATGGTGGCCATAAAGGGATGGACATGGTCAGAAACAATGCTCAGGTAGGCCGTGGCATTTAAACGATGCCCAATTGGCACTAAGGGGCCTAAAGTGTGCCAAGAAAACATCCCCCACACCATTACACCACGACCAGCCTGCACAGTGGTAAAAAGGCATGATGGATCCTTGTTCTCATTCTGTTTACGCCAAATTCTGACTCAGCCATCTGAATGTCTCAACAGAAATCGAGACTCATCAGACCAGGCAACATTTTTCCAGTCTTCAACTGTCCAATTTTGGTGAGCTCTTGCAAATTGTAGCCTCTTTTTCCTATTTGTAGTGGAGATGAGTGGTACCCGGTGGGGTCTTCTGCTGTTGTAGCCCATACGCCTCAAGGTTGTGCGTGTTGTGGCTTCACAAATGCTTTGCTGCATACCTCGGTTGTAACGAGTGGTTATTTCAGTCAAAGTTGCTCTTCTATCAGCTTGAATCAGTCGGCCCATTCTCCTCTGACCTCTTGCATCAACAAGGCATTTTCGCCCCACAGAACTGCCGCATACTGGATGTTTTTCCTTTTCACACCATTCTTTGTAAACCCTAGAAATGGTTGTGCGTGAAAATCCCAGTAACTGAGCAGAATGTGAAATACTCAGACCGGCCCGTCTGGCACCAACAACCATGCCACGCTCAAAATTGCTTAAATCACCTTTCTTTCCCATTCTGACATTCAGTTTGGAGTTCAGGAGATTGTCTTGACCAGGACCACACCCCTAAATGCATTGAAGCAACTGCCATGTGATTGGTTGATTAGATAATTGCATTAATGAGAAATTGAACAGGTGTTCCTAATAATCCTTTAGGTGAGTGTAATTGTATATTTGTTTTGTATTGATTTGGAGTTTAAACATGACCAAGGGATTTAATTGATACACAATTACTGAAGACTACACTACAGATTTACATGTTAAATTACACTCATGACTGCTCCAAAAACACTTTGTTGAAATCAAACAACACTCCGATGGGTTTAAAAACTGTCCAAGGAGGAAAAAAGTGGATGCAGCCAGAATTGCTGGTCTAGAGGAAGTCCATTGTTTGATTTCTCTCAGTCATCCTGACTAGGCATTATGCAAACTAGCAATAACAGCATTTAATCCCTCCAGAGCCATTTCAGCAAGCCTTGCAAAATTAGTATCCTAAGGCAAATGTGTAAGTTTGTTTACTAATGCATAAATTATGATATAAAAGTGTATGCACACTTTGTTCTAGAGTGAGATTGTCTGTCAAATGTCCAAACTAACGTTGTAAAGTCAGGTAGTAAAGTAATCCAACAGTGGTTCATCAACATTGATAATCTAACTGGTTTTGCTTTGGGACCCAGACTTTACAGTGGACATCATGTGGTGACCCAACACTAGGGCTGAAACGATTAGGTGACGTTAGCGACAATAAAGAATTGTCAACAAAAATGTTTGTTGTTGAATAGTCGTTTGATCTAATTTAATATAACATAAGATTACTTTAAATTCTAATGATGATGCGCGAGAGCAGCACTGCAGCTCACATATGACTGAGGAAGAATTACACAGCTCACAGTCCAGTCCTAACGTCAACAACAAAAGATATGGTAAGTGTTTTTCCTCTCTTTAATAAGCCAATTTATTTGTCAATTATAACTACGCACAATGTTCTGCCACTATTAGAACTCACCAGGACCCTTTTTTGGGATGCAACCAAGGTTTTTATAGAAGTTGAAAACAAGTTTTTTATTATTATTATTTTTATTTTCGTTTTTGTTCTGGTGTAATCTTCAAATTTTAAATTCGATACAAAAAGCCTGTTTCAAATGCCACTACACTCATTGCATAAGCACCAGTAATCCAAACAATCATACAGAGAAACAAACCAGGTGGAAAACATGCTTTGGACTTTTAAGATAAGAGACATTATTGATACTCTTTTATTAAAGATTCAGTATATTGAAAAATAATAATGATTTAATCTACATATTGAATACTGGATGAGGGAGTCCAGCTAAAGAACCCACATTATACACAATTGCCTCTTTTCTCATTCTCCATGTATACCTTAACATAAATACTAAAACTTATTCAAAACCAAGTATAATGAAAAACTAAAAACTAAATTAAAAATAAGAAAAAAATAAAACTAAACTAGAAACAACTAACAAAACAAAAATAAATCTTAACTGGAGTGACAAAATGAAATAGAAATACAAACTATTATATCCTTGCTTTCAAGCTCAGACTGATTTACAGCCCATGTGTCCTTGATGTTTCTGTTTTTACCAATGCTTGTGCTAGTTGAAGGTTAACCCGAGTTTGACAGTGTGCTAGATAAACGATTTAGTCATGTCTACGTGGTTCCAGGCAGTTCTGCTAAAAATCGATATTAGCAGGAACTTGCTTGAAAGATTAAATGCAGCATGACTTCAACCGTGTCGTGTAACTGTAAATTAAGAGGCAGTTCAGCTTAAGGCCAACGCACGGCTTTCAAAAGCACAAGCTGACCAGTAATTGCTGGAGGCTACAACTATAACCAGCAGATGAAATGTTATCCTGCTGCCATTTCAACTCGGTAACAAATAAATCTGCTGGCTATTAATAAATCATATTTACTCACGGTTTCATATCTGTAGAAATGAGTCTAACAATTATGACAGAAACTGTACGAGGGCTCACTTATTACGACACTTGTTGGGATTGCCTGGTCTCTAGGTCAATGCTTGCTTGTGTGATATTGCTTAAATGCAATAATACTTATAATATATTTTATAAAACAATGTAGTGTTAAAGTATTGATATTGTTAGTATTATTACTACAACATTTATGTAGCTGAACCAAGCATTTTTTTTTTTTTTTGGCAGAAAACTGAGTGAAGACCTTTGAGTTTCTGTGTGTATTTGATAGTAGTTTTTAATGCGCTCCCCATCTAAGGCCACACTAATATGTTTTTGTTTGAAATCACATGAATTTTGCTATGTTTACGCCTTTCATCCACACTAAAAAAGTGTTATCGAAAAAGGAACATTTCGAAAGCACTCTCTATTACCGCGCACTTAGAAAACACTGAAAACACAATTTTCAAAAGAAATAGATCAGTGGCCGATATATTATTGGCCGATAAATGTGAAAATCTAAATATTACGCCAATAATGGAATTACAGCTGATGTTTTTGCCGATAATTAATAGACTACAAGAACTGATTGTTCGTTTACCATCTAGTCTACCCACACCTTGACATGTGGCCTTGTTAGGAGATGATCAATGTTATTCGCATCACCCCTGACTGATCATAATGTTTTGGCTCATCAGTGTATAAAAACTTGTAATGTTAAAACATTTATTAATATATGTTGAAATTAGCATTAACCAAGTTTAATAAATGCTCTAAAAGTATTGTTTATTCTTAAAGTTTTTTTTTGTTTGCTTTTTTTTTACTCCCCTTTTCTCCCCAGTTTGGAACGCCCAATTCCCAATGCACTCTCTGTCCTCGTGGTGGTGTAGTGACTCACCTCAATCTGGGTGGCGGAGCATGAATCTCAATTGCCTCCACATCGGAGACCGTCAGTACGCACATCTTTCACATGGCTTGATGAGCGTTTTACCATGGAGACCTAGCACGTGTGGAGGCTTCACGATATTCTCCGTGGCTTCCATGCACAATCCACCAAGACCGAATATCACATTATAGAGGAGGTTAACTCAACATGACTCTGCAATTGCAAACTCCAATTGGTTGCTTAGGAAGCCAGACTGGAGTCACTCAGCACGCCCTGAATTCGAACTTGCGACTCCAGGTGTAGTAGTCAGTGTCTTTACTTGCTGAGCTACCCAGGCCTCCGTTTATTCTTAATGTGAACTAATGTTTTTAGCTAATGTCAACAAATACAACCTTATTGTAAAGTGTTACCACGTCTTCTTTTTCCAAAGTATGAGTAATGGAATGCTCTATTTATCGGTGTATGAAAAGACAGAGTAGTTCATCTGAGAGGCGTCAATGCTGTGAAATGTATGCGTTTTCAAACAAAACCGTATTAGTGTGGACGAGTCCTTAATATAATTTTATGACTCAATTCTGCTATTCTGTCCATGTTTTTTGCGTCAAGGAAATCACAGGGCTCTATACTTGCCTACAACCAACAAAGCAAACTGAACTCTGACATCAAACAGACTTGTGTCCACAACAAATCCGTGAGAGGAATTTTTTTAATCTTTTAGTGTTACACTCTTTTAAACAGTCTATCAACCAAAAAGGATGGATTGTCATAGAGGTTAAAACTTAGGCCTGGTAACCAGTTGCTGCTATCATCATTTTGCTCTGAGCAAAGCGCTTGACCCCGGTTAGCTCAAGGTCTATTGTTAAATACAATACAAGTCTGATATGATTAGTGTTGCTAGTGGCCATTAGTGAATCACACACTGCTGCCAGTAACAGTTTATTTATGATGGAAAATTAATGAGGGATCAAATTTAAGCTACACTCTTTTTTTAGAGTTTGCTTAAAAAGAATGTATATGTATAGACCTACCACATGGAAGTGATACTGATGTCACATTTAATACAAACATAATGTCACAATGAGTCCAAATATTGATTATGAAAAAATATAATTTTGAAAGGCATGCATACAACAGGCACTTGAAGCATAGATTAGATTAGTCCTGCGAGTCTCCAGCGAATGAATGTTAATGAATTGGACACAGACATAAGACTCATGCCACTAAAGAGACATCACGGAGAGAACTAGTGTCAGGATGAGTGGGTGATGGCAGTCACACACACATGGAGGCCTGATATGCATAGAGAGTAATACCTAGGGGAAGGGTAGGGCAGCAGCAGTGGGAGAGGGGGGGGCAGCGATCAGTGGCCGATTGTCCTCCCCTCTGCTCCTGATTTCAGCAGAGTCATATTCTGAGCTGACTGAAACCTTATCCGCTTCCATCTGGAAGGACAAAACAGTGCCGTCAGTCTTCCAAACGGATGAAAAAAGAGGAAAAGGTGAACGAGCGTGAAACTGCCCCATGTCCACTGCAAATTGTTATTTTTTTAAAGGATTTCTTAAGTTGAAATGTCTAAAAAAAAATCATTTTTTTTTTTTTAATTTTTAATAAAAAGTGTTATTCATCAAAACAGGTAAAATAAAATAATAAAAAAAAATACTGCATTTTTATGATTTTCAGTTCTGTTAATGGTTCAGGAATGTCAGCATTATTCCACCGATTCGGATGAAACGTTCAATCTAGTCAACTAATTTATAGACGAAAAAGTTAGATAAAGGGTTTTTGGAATTTGTCAATGATAACGAAGACAAGACGCATCGTTACAATAATCAAACAGTTTGAATTAAAACATACTGTTGATGAAAAAGGTCAAGAAAATAACCTTATATGCAAGATATTAACAATTGATTTGAGAAATGGATTGAAAGAGCTGAACACCTGTACAATGAATTTAACTAACTTTTACTTTTAATTTACTTCTGATTTGTTATTAATCTTCTCTTGAAATCAGAAATGATGTCCTAATTTGTCAACTGACTTTTGAGGGTACTGAAGGAATTGTTTCCAAACATTGTCCAGACTTTCTTCCTTATAATTACTAAAATGATAGTTAACAGAACCATTAAGGAAGTGGAATCGTTAAGTGGAATCAAATTTGTTAAATTCCTGTTGATTCCCATCCCTCATCAGCCCAACCACATAGAAGTTGGGAGGGTTTGTCTTTATGGAGAAAAACATAAAAGTTTTGCTTCTTTTTTAGGAATAGCAAAAATGTCACTAAACATATTTACTGACTGGACAGAAGATCATTTTCTCTGCTCATTGTTTTGGCAAAATGTGTTTTGGAAACATAAAGTCCAGATAAAGATTATCAGGGGAAATAAAAGGTATAAAAAGGTTTCTATGTGCTGGTGTACAAAAAAGCATCCATTAATGGGGCTGCGAGCTCAAGGCCAAGCGGTACCAAGAACGGCTGCTTCAAATCTGTGATACAGCAGCATGCACTAGTGGGAAAGAGGTTATGCATGCAGGGTTAACCTGATAAAGGAATAGTCATTTTGTGAACTATTTCTTTAAAGCACATCATTTTGGGGGTTTATTTAGCTCTGCCTCCTCTCCTCATGTTAGTTTTTTCCACTGCATGCAGTGCAAGAGTGTCTCTCCTACTCTACCTAATCTTGCCCAGCTGATTCTTGGCTCTGGACAGAGGCTGCAGTGCGATGAAGTCATCACCTATTGCCACACGGTTGGTGTACATCTACAGAACACACAGAGGGTCAGTAAAAAGGGAAAAAGACACTTGTGTGCAGTTAAACACGCTCACACACAAAAGACCACAATCCACTCACAACACGCATTCAGACATGACAAAGACAGGAGACAGGAAACAAGCAGCGGGTGCAGAGAGAGAGAGAATCCATTTGAAAAATATCAGACGTAATCTGCAGGGCAGCATGTGCTGACAGAAAAGTGTGCGGGAGGAGTAATCACTCCACTTATGGTTTCATTTAGGGATGTCAATAGGACAGAGACTACAATACCAGATACTAAAAAGTAACAACTAGTCTTCTGTACCTGCGCGAAGTCTGATTGACAGTCGGATGCTCCTAAACGCTCACATGCGTAACTGCGGTCTGGGTTAGGTATTAGGCCCAAAACATACTTTATATAAGTATGTGAGTGTGAACGCTCTATCTATGATAGCTCAATTTTGCATCATTGGTTCAGAAATGTGTAAAAAAGCAATTCATTATGCAATGCAAATACAAGGAGCATACTAGGGACATTTTTCATTCAACTATCTCTTATAAACTATCCGTATTGGGTGTTTTTTTTATTACATTTGTTTATACGTTACTGTAATCGAATTACTTTAGTACAAAAAGCAGTGTAATACCTTACATTTGAAAATCTTGGCATCAGATTAGTAACTTTCAAGGAATTGAATTTCTTTTACATTACTTGGGTTACACATATTTCTAAACTAACCTAATTTATAGAATACATATAAATATGAAATATTTTACATCTGTTTGTGTTTCTGGCACAGCTAAGGACTGAGTGAAGTGTTTCACAATGTCCAAACCAGACGCAACGCGACAAACAATCTGTGTTTTCACACTGGACGTGATGTGGCTTTGTGACATAGCAGGAATCTCCTACACTTAAATAACTAAAAAAATCAGATAGCAATTGACACAGTCTGTTTATTGAACTTAAATCTTTTTCTTACTGAAGCTGCATGGACAAACACTTTCCATAGCAATCTATAAATAGGGGATAAATACACAATCACACACATACAGAGGGTAAAGTTAATCTATGAAACGCATCCTACTTCAGTTTATTATCAGTGTTTATGTTAACATGGTACTCCGAGCTTCAAGCTTCACGCGAAAGGTAATCGGAGACAAAATCAGAAGAAGCCAGTATGTCTGTCACCTCTCCTTCATTCTGAATTTCCATTCAAGTTGTGTATTTGCTCAGAAATGACATAAGTGATTTTAAATCAGAGGAATCATCATTTAATCATAACAGCCACCTTTTCCACAGTTTTTCACTAAATGAACACAAGGAAGAATGGCATTTCATTTTTAATATTATAAACAAATTATTTACTCCAATAAAAAAATAAAGTAAAAAAAAAGCTAAGTTTTCCTTCATATTTTTATTAAACCATTTTTTTTTTTTTTTGCAAAAGAACAGTGTGTGTAAAAACATCTCACTTATATTTTGGAACCCAGTTTATATATATATTTTTTTTATTAATTTACAGTCAAGTTTATTATTACAATACAACAAAGAGTTATTCTATAATTGTTTTGAGGATTTGCTTTATACAATAGTAATATATTTATGTCATATTTATTTCACCTACACATGGAGCTTTTATTTTGATGGAACACTGAAAGTGCACTGCAGTGCCAATGTGTACTTGACAGTGTACAATGTTTCTCTTTAAAACAAATCTGTGAAACACTGTCACTTCCTCCATTGTGATACTGTTTTGCTATGTTTTATTTGCTTTCACAATGTGTTCATCATCAGAACATTTAGTCACCTGTCCACACTCTGACACGCATACAGACCATGTATAAATGTAATTAAATTGTAGTCTTTTGTGGTTTAATAATCAAATGTGACTTGTATTAAAAAATTAAGCTGTTTTATGTTTACATGTGCAGCCCTGAAGCATCGTGAAATGAGTCTATTGACGAGCTCTTTACATCACATAAACTACAATACATAGAAACTGCATCACCTAGATATATTATAGAGACTGTCTCTGTTCTCTGAACTACCAAACACAAAACTTTATTGATATCAAACTTGAAAAAAAAAAAACAATTGAAGATAATCATCATAGACAGATAGAGCTACTAAACATTAGATCACTTTCATACAAAGCACAAATTGTAAAATAAATTAATACAGATCATAGATTAGATTTGCTCTGTTTAACTGAAGCATGGCTTCAACAGGATGAATATATTAGTTTAAATGAGTCTACTCCCAAAGGTTATTGTTATAAACATGAGCCATACCTGAAAGATCGGAGGAGGTGTTGCTACAATTTACAGTGATGTTTTTGGTGTTACTCAGAGGTCAGGATAGAAGTTCAATTCTTCAGAACTGATAATACGTAGTGACATCATCAGATATAAATAAAAATCTCTGTCATCTTTTGTTCTTGCTACAGTATATAGACCACAAGGGCCATATTCTGATTTCCTTAGAGAATTTGCTGATTTTATGTCAGATCTAGTAGTTGCTGTAGATAAGAGTTTTAATTGTTGGTGACTTCAACATTCACACAGATAAAGAAAATGATACACCGGGATTATCATTTATGAATATTCCCTTTTGGGGGTCAGACAAAATGTGACAGTATCAACTCATCATCATATGGAGTTGATGTTGAAAACATAACAATTCTGCCGCAGAGCAATGACATCTCAGATCATTACCTTGTCTCTTGTTAATCTACGCCACATTAACGATCGGGTAGAACTATTCTTTCACCCATTAAAGATAGCTTCACTAATAACATTCCAGATTTGTCTCAAATACTCAGTAAACCAAAACATTTAGAAGAACTTAATGTAATCACAGAAAATATAGATACAGTCTTCTCTAGCAATCTTGATAGTGTCACCCCATTCGACTAAAAATGAAAGACATAACGATGGTCATTATGGCCATTTTGTTTTATCAGACCAGAGGATATTTCTCCAAAAACTAAGATCTTTGTACCCATATGCACTTGCAAACTGTAGTCTGTTTTTTTTATGATGATTTTGGAGCAGTGGCTTCTCCCTTGCTGAGCAGCCTTTTAGGTTATGTTGATATGGGACCAATTTTATATATATGACCACAGGGACGTTTGTTGAGGTTCAGGTTGGGGATTGGGAGGGGAGGTAATAGTGGGGGTTAAATGTTGATTCTGTGAATATATGTTTTGCTTTTCTTTGTTAATTTTATGAATCAATAAAAACTGTTAATCAGAAAATAGCAGTTAAGAAACCACAGCTTGATCCTGGAGAGTTGGCTAATTATAGACCAATCTCAAATCTGCCATTTATGTTGAAAATACTACAAAAGGTAGTGTCCTCCCAACAATATTAATTTTTACAAACAAAATATGTATATATGAAGAATTTCAGTCAGGATTTAGGCACTTATCAGAGTTACAAATGACTCACTCTTATTATCTGATCACGGCTGCATTTCTTTCTAGTGCTTTTAAATCTTAGTACTGCCTTCAACACCATAGATCAGGAAATTCTCTTGGATAGGTGCAACTTTTGTCACAGGAACATCAAGCTTCTTGAAGATGGTCTTGCAGCCATTACATTTACCATGCTTGTCTATTATTTTCTTTCTGACCTCCTCAGACAACTCTATCCTTTGCTTTCTCTGGTCCATGTTCAGTGTGGTGATACCATACAATGATACCAAACAGCACAGTGACTACTTTTCTCCAAAATAGGCTGAATGACTGATTACAAGATTGAAGACATGTGTGATACTAATTAAATAAACTAATTTGTTTGAAATTTCACTATAATCCAATTATTTATTATCTTTTCTAAGGGGTACCAACAAATTTGAGCACATATGTATATTCAATAACTCAAAATATGATATCTGACGAAACCGCATATGAACGCACACAACTGACTGTTTTGAAATTATTGTCGCAATCAATTATTTTTGGTCACATTTGCAACCATTTTAGTAGCAGTCTGGAGCCCTGCAAACTGATGTGGTAAGAACACCAGTGAGGAAGTTGCTTTTCACCCAAAGTAGTACTTACAGGAAGTTAATTATAAAGAAGAGCAAAGGCACACAGACTCAGTGCTGTGAAAAAACAAAACAAAACACAGTATGGCACTTAAACCCTGGCATAATTCACCCACACAAGGTGTTAACATTTCCTGTGAGAATCCAGAGTGCTGCCGTATAATAACAGAGTTTGCACTGCAGAAGCTCTTTATTACCAAATGGATATGTCTAAGTGAGTGAGTTTGTGAGTTTAAGTGAAAGTGGGCTGTTGGAGAGAACTCATGCGGTAAAGTGAACCACATGCTTTGATTTGAACTGGATCAGTGCACAATGACACACACGATTCTCAATCACTCCATCTCATGTGTTTATTGTAGAGTTACCAAGTAGTTAGTTAGTTGGTTAGTGATTTTATGCCCTGCCAGCTTCCAAGGCTATTTTCATGGCAAAAAAGCAAGTTAAAATACACTGCCAGGCCAAAAAAAAAGGTTGATCACTCGTATTCGTCGTGGCATTATTTCGACAACCTAATCACAACATTTATTTCCAACCAGCATTAGTTTTTGGCCGAGATCTTGTATAGATGATGGGAGAATCACTCCGTAAAGTCTTCTCCAGCACATCACAAAGACGGTTAGGGTTAAGGTCAGGACTCTGTGGTGGCCAATTCATGTGTGAGAATGATTCCTCACGCTCCCTGAACAACTCTTTCACAATTTGAGCCCAATGAATCTTGATATTGTCGTCATGAAATATGCCAGTGCCATCAGGGATAGAAAAAATCCATTGATGGGATAAATTAGTCATTCAGTAAATTCAGGTAGTCAGCTGACTTTTATCGCCGCATTACGTTGCTCAGCCTAGACCTGACCAATTGAAGCTACCCCAGATAATAACACTGCAAACACACCAAACAGCAGCTTTTTTTTTTGCCAGGCATTGTATATTAAAATGTAGAGTGATTTAAAAAAAACCTATAAGGTTTTTATAAATTTATTTTCAATAAGAACTCTAAAACTGATTCAGGATTGTGTTTATGTTAGAAATGCGACTCACCTGAGATTTCTGCGTGCTGGTTGGCTGCAGGTGTCTGTAAAAGACTTTCTTGATGACATCAGGAAAAAGACATGTGACGATGATAATGATGATGGCAAACCAGGCTGAGCCACTTGACAGCAGCTGGACAAAGACGAAGTACATGTCTTGTGTGTGAAGAAACGGCCTAACGAGAAAAGAACGTCAATTAGACTCCAATTAGTTTCAATTAACAAGCCGGATAAGCTTTTTATAGTGCTGTCAAATTTACAGTAATTTTATTGCAAGCAAAGTCAAATATTGAGCACAAGATCTCAAAATACCAGATACAAATTTTCATATTGAATATCAGTCAATTTGCATGTCCCAATTTATGACTATTATATATTAATTGTTCATTCAGAATTTAAAAAATATTAAACTTTTCTTAAATTGTAATATGATACATGTATAAAATAGATATAAATATAATCTCATGTGCTCACTATGCATTTTTTCTAAAATGCTTAAATTCTTTAAAAAAAAAGAATTTGTCTGTGTCCCACTTTCTGTTCAACTGTCCCACTTTATCTTTCTGACATCACATTTAAGGAGGTGACATTATAATATTTTTGAACATAACAGGGTTGATTTATTTTCTATTATTATGTGTAATTTACTATGGGCCAAGTTATCTATTCAAATTATAAATAATCAAGATAATTATAAATATATCCCATATCATTAAACCTAAGCCTATCACTGGCCTACAGCCCACAGCCATATATTTAGCAATTAAGTTTTCAATCTGTCCTAGATAGACTTGGGCTGTTCTCACAGTACTGCACTGCCTCTGCGCTATCATTGTTGGACTATGCATACATGTTTCAGAAGGATACTCTTACAGCGTCTCATTGTGGTTGCATCGTGTTTCAATGGTTTCAAAAGCCAAGTTTCAAATATCAGGCCAGTGCGAGACAGGGCTATCAACTGGGGCCAATAGCAGCGAGACCAAATTGATCTGCATTCCCACCATCGGGCCAATAGCCCCGCAGTATTGCCCTAAAGTCCGCCCTTAATACACCGCCTTGGTGAAAACGTCACACATCCTGTCCATTTCACAAGCAAGAGGAAAGCTCAAGCTCATGTATCAGACTCTGGAGACTAGCAAGCCCTGACATTTTTTTTTTGCTTATTTTGGTGTTTGCTTGGTGGAAAACGAGACCTGCCTCAGCGAAATTCCGCCTTTGACCATTACCTCATCTCAATCCCCAATTGGCCTTCTCTAGCTCAAGGGTAATTGGCGGGCCAAAGGCGCTTGGCCGTTGGCCCCAAGGAACCCCCAAGGTGGCATGATGAAGCATGAAGTGACAGTGGGAATGCAACTGGCACAGGCAGGCCCTCATTTGTCCTGATAGTGGAAAAAGCTAGTGTCCTTTTCTTTCAATAAACACTGTGTTTTTAGTACACTGTGTCAAATTAAATGTTTTTGAAACTTTAATAACTGTGTCTCCAGACCCCTGTACTCTGCTCCATACAGCTAGCTTTTTGAACAGCTGCGCATTGCCTGCACAGCTGGAGCTGTGCTGACTGCCACCTGCTGACTGACAGTCACAAAAACAAAGGTGGTACATTAAGCTTGAATTTCCCTAATGGTAGGAAATTCCTTATTGCATAATTTACGTACGGTCAGGGGGCATGATTTATTCAGATAATTTTTTTATGCATTATTCTTACTAAATTATCAGTCATAATGTATTCCAAACTTACTATGTCAGTGTTGCAATAATTTAGTGCTTTAGGGTTAGTAACAATAAATAACTACTGGTACTTCTCAAACATTTGGTGAAAATGTTTTAGAATGGGCCACTGAAAAACCCATAGGCTATTTGTTGAACATTGATCTGTATATTGAGGGCAACACATTCCACAATAGTGGTGGCTCCGATGTTTATTGAGGTTACGGCACTTGTACTTTGGGCCTGAAGTGGGGAAACAATATTTCTTTAAAGTTCAGAAGTAACCTTTCAAATAAAATCAAATTCCTGAAAATGTCCTGCACAAACTGAACCCAGCAGCAGTATTTGTTCACAGAGGCATACAGTACCAGATGATGCCACCATAAAATAAGGAGAAGATGAAGTAGAAGGCGATGGACCCCCATGTGACAAAGTGATTCATCCACGTCCAGAAGTGTGTCTCCAAGGCTAGCTGTAAGGAGAGAGAGGTCACAAGGAACAAACCTCACATTTCATTCAAAAAACAATTACAATACATTAAAACATTCCACCTTACCTTCAGCGTTACTGTAATAACCATCACAGTGAAAACTAAAGTGCCAAACGTCCAGTTTCCGAACATCTGCAAGAAAGAAATAAACTCTTTCAAAACTCGAGGGCTGATAATTATCCCAGCGTCTTGTTAACATGTTGCGTGGAGCAGCTCTGCCAGGCAAATTTCAGGGTTTCAATTTATAAAAAATAAAACACATCATAAATTATATATTATATAAAAACTTTATATCGGATAGAGAGACTGGTTTGTCAGAAGCTATTTTCTGGCATGCAAAAACAGAGAGAGTACGCCTCCAGATCTTGTTGTTGCTCACCACCATAATTGAGGATGGCAGCATATCAAAAGAATACTGATCAGACGAATTTGTGCCATGAGTGCTAAACCAAACCACAGACAGCTGGTCATTATAAAGGACACATGCATCAACTGGAATTCAATCAACTCTTACCAGTTGCCTGCTAGCTCGCAAAATCTGTGAGCATGCACAGCAAGAATGAGAAAGAGAGAGATAAGCAGAAAAAAAGAGAGAATGTGGATAAGAAAGGAAGTAAAAGACAACATCCTAACAAGGGCTCTGTTCCAAAGCTTAGTGAGCTGTCTCGCTACCTACTGCCTACATAGGTACCTACCTTCTAAGGAAGCATCCTAACTGAAATTGAACCTCACAAGTGACAAATAGCACACTTAACGAAAAGTGTATATGAGATTAAACTCAAATTAGATTTTAATAGAGTTTGGAAATGGCATGTTGCTAAGGTAATGATTGACACATTAATAAATGTAAAAGGTTAAAAGCAAGTGTTGCGTAAAACAGTCTGTTTTCAATTAGATTAAACTATTTTAATGATATTATGTAGTATTCAATTAAAAAAAAATTTGAATCAATATTTCTCATGCTTTGACCATGAACTTTGATTTATTTTGAACTCAAATGTAACCTCAAAAGTGACAGCTCTGGAACACTCTACACAGGCAGCAACTCATGAACAGCGCACTTAATGTGAATAGGAGATTCGCGTTGCAGTTTATTATAATAAACTCCGGAATTAGCATATTGCTAAGTTAACAATAAGGTAATGCAATATTTTAATAAGCATTAAATAATAAGCAATTGTTGTGTAAAATAGTAAACTATTTTATCATTACTTTTTGTGTTTAATTAAACATTATATTTTGAATCTACATTTCTCTTGCTTTATTCTAGACTAGATTTATTTTTCACTGAAACGGTAGAGAGATGTAGGTGATGTTTTCTACTGTATTTTTCTCTTGCTCTCTCTCTCTCTCTATATATATTTAATTGGCTATGGCTCATTGTCAGTCTCTCGCTCATCAAAAAAGTGTGCACACTTGATGACAAGGCTTCTAGATATCTAGCTGGTTTGAAATCCATTGTAGCATCTGTGACTAGACTCTCTACACAATCGCAAAGATGTGGTAACTTTGCGCTCCAGTGTTTTCCAGTTGTTATGTGTGATTTCGACTGACACCATGTCTACACCAAATGCTACCAGCGAGTGGCATCAAAAGCAAATAGATCCCAAAATAATCATCGAAGCTGTCTACACTGGAAGTGGCCATTGCAGCACCTCGTGCCAACAGTACACAGATGTACCCAACCATTTTGCGCAGCATGCACTGGCTCCTGCCAAAAGACAAATAAATGGTTTAGAAGGTTCGTTTCGACACATCCAGTGTTGACAGAGTCAAGCCGTTGTGGCAGATTGACAAACTGGAATCATGTCGAGCCAACGGACGCACCCGGAGTAGACAGGGTGTGACTGAATAAATTAACTGGAAAAAGATGTAGGTGTCAATGTAGGTGGAGCATCAGGTAACATGGAACAATGACTACAAGGTGTTTAACAGCTGGAACAATGATTTCCTGAAAGTTTCGATCCACCACAGCAAACTCAAAAACACTTTTTGGACAGATTTTGTTAGAAATGACATCACACCCATTCTTTCTTTGATATTCCTAAACACGGCCAACCATTTGGAACAGCTTTCACGTCAACATCGTGACTACAATGTCTTATAATGCTGTCTAAATAGGCAGCTCACTGGGTTTTGGAACAGAGCGTGTGGCAGATAGCAGTGTAATTACTTTGAGGATTGATGCTTTGTGTCTGTAAGATGGAGTTAATCAATAGCCACTAAGGCTAAGAATGGGTTATTAAGGTCTAACAAAGTGCATTGATTTTCTTAAGCACTTCTAGCAACATAATTAAGATTAGAAGCATCTCTGCAATCTAAACAAAATATTTCATGTGAAAGATATCAAAACTTTTCATGCCAACAAAAAGAAAAGTACTGCCACAGAGAAACAGGGCTTAAATTATAGAATAGAAGAGAAACTCAGAAGTGGTGCTTGATTTTTAAAGACGAAGAGAGGAAGTCATGTACAAGTGAGATGCCGACCTGTCCATTTCCCATCAGCGTGGTGTCTTCTCCCATCAGGATGTAAGACCCAAAGAAGAATATGAATGCATGGCAGAAGCCCAGGAGCGTCCAGTACAAAAAAGTTTTGAAGGACAGCAGGGAGTTTTTACTGATGTCTCTGATGAAGGGTCAGATATTAAGAGACTTGATCAACTTGATTTTTGAGGGAAAAAAATATTTTAAGTGAGAATGTCGTAGAGTTTTCTTGTGATGTTTTACCTGTAAAGTGCTGGTTTGCTCTGCAGCACATGTGGGTGAACGAGCTGCTCAAACAGACTGTACACCAGTATGGGCAGTGAGGTGAAGCAGATATTATACAGCGTCAAATACACGCTGTCATAGAGGGTCTGCAAAACACAAGACAGCATATCTGGCATCCACACTGAAAATCACACTGGCGCATTCAGACTTCGAGTTAACTTCTGTTAAAGTCTTGAGCTATGGAACATAGATTAGACCTAACATAATAGGAAAAACTCTATATTCACAGTCTGAGGAACAATGACATGTATTGTAAAGATTCTTGTACATATTGGTTGCCTAGATGTTGCTATGCGGTTGCTAGTGTGTTCTAGGTGGCTGCAATTGTGTTAATATGTGTTTGGTAGGAGTGATTGCTAGAGTTTGCTATTTGTTTAATAGGTTGTTTAGGGTGGTTGCTTTCTGATAAAAGACACCATATCTAAGTCTATGATATTTTGGTCTCTAGATATGAATATAGAACCCAGATATAAGGTTGTGTAATTATTATTATTACATTATATGAGGAATCTACATCATTCATGTCAGTAGCACAAATGGTGCAGGACAAGTTTTGAGCCTGAGTTCAATACTTAGGGTTGGGAGATTGTTCAAATTCCTAACCTTAAAATCTGAAATGTAAATATTAGAAACCCGAAGGTTGAATTATACTTCTGCATCTAACCTAGGCCATAGGCAATGCATAGCTACAGCATTTACAGCATAGCCTCAGAAGACTTGGAATATATTGGGGCTTTTCCACTACACGATACAACTCAACTCGACTCTGCTCGCTTTTTGGGGGTTTTCCACTGTGGATAGTACCTGATAATTTTTTTAGTACCACCTCGGTTGAAGTTCCAAGCGAGCCGAGCCGATACTAAATGTGACATCAAAACCCTGCAGATCACTGATTGGTCAGAGAGAATCGTCAATACCAGAGTCACAGGATTTGAATTTGCAACACAGGACATAAACACGGTAGTTTTAAAGTTAGCTACTGCGATAGCAGTATCATTTGTTCACACGACTTTAGAATTGTAAAACGAAATGGCTGTACTCAAAACCACGCCGTGGTCAATAAACGAGATGCAGACGTTCATCTCGTTAGAGACAAACAAAACGACGTGAAACGCGAAAAAATTATTTCAGGAAGTGACTCAGCTGTTGGCCGCACAGCTGAGACACGCCTACCACCGGACCTACCAACAGTGTAGGGAAAAGTAAAAAAAAACTTGAAAAAAAAACATCAAGGAAAAGTGGAAGTGGTTTGACCAAATGGATGCTATCTAGACTGACGAGCAATGGGAGGGAGAGTGCCCTGGACTCGGCCACGGCGTTGTTGGGAGTCCACGATGGAGGATGGTACGTTACTCTATACTCTGCTTGAAAGCTTCACTTTATTTAGTTGACCAGCTACTGGAAGCTTGTTTCTAAAACAACCAGGCCAATTTAACTGTTACACTTGTGTAAAATCACCATGCAACAACTGCTTTATGCAGCACAATGAGCTAGTAGCTAACAGCTAGCGGTCGTGTTATTGTTTATCGTTTTGTGTCATGTTTAAGATGATGTCACGGCAGTAGAGGCGGTGCAACTATAAAGATCAGCCTATAATCTGACCCACGTTGAGGCGGCACTAAACTGCTGCTGAGTCAAGTGGAGTTGGACCGTAAATTGCAGTGGAAAAGTGCCATATGTTTCTATGTGTAATTGCAATGTATTTCTTTTTTTATCTAGATCTTGTTGTTTATGCATAGTGCTAATATTTTTTACTTAAAATTCTAAATTTCAAGTAATCGATTACTCTGTAGTAGTACTCAGCTACAAAATTACTTGAAATGTCAATTGTTAATCTGAGGTAGCGTCACATTGTCTCCCAGATTATTTTAAGATCTAGGCATCATATCACTTTGTATTTGGACTCGTTTTAATTGTGAGCTGTTTTTATATTCAGTTTATGTTTCATGTTTTATGCTTTTTTTCCTCAAAACTTTAACATACCACTATATATTGTATGAGTAAAAAATGTTTTAGTCTACTTCAGACCTTTCCGACCTGCATGAAGTTTTGACTTTATGTTTGACAGTTTAGTGTCCAGTCAATAATGAAAACAGAACACTTCTAACTTAACAGTGAATTAAAAAGCACCTAGTAAGAGTTGGCATTGTAAAGTCCTGCTTCTAAGCTTTAAAACGACACACATTTTGAGTTGGTCAATTGAGTAGTTAATTAATTAATTAAATAGGAATTATATATATATATATATATATATATATATATATATATATATATATATATATATATATATATATATATGAACTGGCATGAACTGAACATGAACTGGCTTTTAACAGTCAATAATTTAATAAATACTTCTGAATCTATGAATTACATTGCTTTTGGTTTATTTCTGAAATGTATAATTAAATTCTCAACACAGCATTCTGGCTGTGTACAAGCAGAACAATGCAGATACACCAACACAGAACAAAAAATGCAAACCACTGCATAGGCCACGACACGGAGCCTAGGCATAGGTGCAATACATAATGTATAATATATACAGTATATATTATACATTATGTATAATACAGTATATATTATACATAATGTATAATATATACTGTATTAACCGGCCTTAACCCTAAAATCAAAAATGATTGACGTTCTCAGACGTGGGTGCAACTGAGAATTGTCCTCCACCACCTGGATTGAGACACTACCCCACCATGAGGACTTAGAACACATTGGGAATTTGGCCTTCCAAATTGGGGAGAAAAGGGAAGAGAAAAAAGGCTTTGACGTGGTTTCTGCCTGTCAATAATTTTGCGCATTCATTAAGGTTAAATGCTATATTCAGATTCATAACCGTTTTCAGCTGAGGGAGCTTTTTTTGCTACTGTTGTGTTTGACAACATTGAGAAGATACACTGCTGCTCTACTGTTCGGTGACAGTCTCAATGCTATTTCTGGAAGTTGGTGTTTTGGAATGAGGGGGTATAAATACTAAAATCTAAAATACTACATTTAAACCCCAGATTCCAAACCCTAAATTAATTATTTAAATCCTGGAATTTTAACCCTAAAATCTGAAATTTAAATATCAGAACCCCAAACCTACATATGAGCAATACTACTAATAATACTTGTTTGCCATAACCTAACCACTAATAACATACTTGAAACGTAATACAACTTATGACATGGAATGAAATACATGACATCAACTCAAGTGACTCCAGAATGCATACAGATAAATGACAGGGAGACAGACTTACTTGTTGTGAGAACAAACAGAAGAACTGGTATAAAAACTGGGGAGTGATAAAGCACACATTCTACAAGAAAACAAACCAAAGAGTGTTATAAGAACAGCATTAATCAATGACAATTACGTCCAGCTGTAAAGAGACACAGATGACTCATGTGTTGTGTAAACGTACCTTGTAGAAAAAGTACTGCACAAGGGTTGCTATTCTAATGTAGTAGAAATGGCCGTGTACAAGCAGCAATTTGGCGAGGAATTTGAACCTTGCAACCGCATAGTCACTGTTTCTCACAGCTTGTCTTCCTTCTTTTCCCATGATACCTGCAGGAATTGAATTCTGTTAGCTTGATTAGCAAAGGATGCAATTCTCTACAAGACACATTCACATTTTAATTACAAAGAGTTTCTCTTCTCTTTAATCTGAAAAGATGCATTTAATTTCTGTTCATGTGTTAAACGGTTTTCTACTACAGCTTTAATCTCGTCAATGAAATTACTGACAAAAACAATAAATTCACTTTTTTTTTTTTTATTATTTCTTTAAGGATAGCAGAGACCTACATTATGCATCATGATGGCAATTAAACAATATTAATAGAAAATACTGCTGACAAAAATATGAAAAGAAAAAGAAAATGAAACTCTATATTAACAATGCACAAACAATATTTTTAGAAGAAAAATCTAGAACACCTTTAACCCACATTTAGGCCTGCACAATATATTTCACATTTGTCAGATTATCACAAATGTACCATGATATGCATGTTGCATTGTGATAATGGAATCATTTGAATACAAAGTAACGCTTATGTGCGCAATTGTCACTTGGTGCGTGCACATACAGTGTGAACAGGCGCCGATTCCGTGAGTGCTCTGGGGCTCGAGTAAACACGGAAAAGCACAAGATATTCCTCATAAATTTTCTCCATTGTCATTTCAACATTAACAGACATTAATCACATTATCAATAATTTATCACATAGCACATTGTTCTTCCATCTCGTGCAGCCCTACCAGTGATTTAACGTTTTAAAAAAAAAAAAATGTTTATCCCCTTTTCTCTCAAATTGGAATTCCCAATTCCCACTACTTAGTAGGTCCTCGTGGTGGCGTGGTTACTCACCTCAATCTGGGTGGCGGAGAATAAGTCTCAGTTGCCTCTGCATCAGAGACCGTCAATCCGCGCATTTTATCCCGTGGCTCGTTGTGCATGACACCACGGAGAGTTTGCATGTGGAGGCTCATGCTACTCTCCACAAACCACGCACAACTCACCACACGCCCCATTGAGAAAAAGAACCACTAATCGCAACCATGAGGAGGTTACCCCATGTGACTCTACCATCCCAGAAGTTTACATACACCTTATCCAAATACATTTAAACTCTTCCTGACATTTAATCGTAGAAATCTTTCCCTGTCTTAGGTCAGTTAGGATCACTACTCCGTTAAGAATGTGAAATGTCAGAATAATAATAGAGAAAATTATTTATTGCAGCTTTTATTTCTTTCATCACATTCCCAGAGGGTCAGAAGTTTAACTACACTTTGTTTGTATTTGGTAGCATTGCCTTTAAATCGTTTAACTTGGGTCAAACATTTTGGGTATTCTTCCACAAGCGTCTCACAATAAGTTGCTGGAATTGTGGCCTATTCCTCCAGACAGAACTGGTGTAACTGAGTCAGGTTTGTAGGCCTCCTTGCTCGTACATGCTTTTCCAGTTCTGCTCACAAATGTTCTATTGGATTGTGGTCAGGGAGTTTTTGATGGCCACTTCAATACCTTGACTTTGTGTCCTTAAGCCATTTTGCCACAACTTTTGTGGTATGCTTGGGGTCATTGTCCATGAACTTCCTGATTGATGTCTTGAGATGTTGCTACAATATATCCACATAATTTTCATTCCTCATGATGCAATCTATTTTGTGAAGTACGTCAGTCCCTCCTGCAGCAAAGCACCTCCACAACATGATACTGCCACTCCAATGCTTCACGGTTGGGATGGTGTTCTTCAGCTTGCAAGCCTCACACTTTTTCCATCAAACATTATGGCCAAACAGTAACATTTTTGTTTCATCAGACCAGAGGATATTTCACCAAAAATGCATCCACAGGTACAACTCTTAAAGGCACAGAAAGTTGGTGTATGTAAACTTCTGACCCACTGGAATTGTGATAGTCAATTAAAAGTGAAACAATCTGTCTATAAACAAGTGACGGAAAGATTACTCATGTCATGCAAAGTGTCCTAAATGAGTTGCCAAAACTATAGTTTGCTAATATGAAATCTGTGGAGAGGTTAAAAAATGTGTTCTAATGACTTCAGCCTAAGTGTATGTAAACTTCTGACTTCAACTGTACGTATAAATATATATATATATATATATATATATATATATATATATATATATATATATATATATATATATATATATACAGTGAGGAAAATAAGTATTTGAACACCCTGCTATTTTGCAAGTTCTTCCACTTAGAAATCATGGAGGGGTCTGAAATTGTCATTGTAGGTGCATGTCCACTGTGAGAGACATAATATAAAAAAAAAATCCAGAAATCACAATGTATGATTTTTTAACTATTTATTTGTATGATACAGCTGCAAATAAGTATTTGAACACCTGAGAAAATCAATGTTAATATTTGGTACAGTAGCCTTTGTTTGCAATTACAGAGGTCAAACGTTTCCTGTAGTTTTTCACCAGGTTTGCACACACTGCAGGAGGGATTTTGGCCCACTCCTCCACACAGATCTTTTCTAGATCAGTCAGGTTTCTGGGCTGTTGCTGAGAAACACAGAGTTTGAGCTCCCTCCAAAGATTCTGTATTGGGTTTAGGTCTGGAGACTGGCTAGGCCACGCCAGAACCTTGATATGCTTCTTACAGAGCCACTCCTTGGTTATCCTGGCAGTGTGCTTCGGGTCATTGTCATGTTGGAAGACCCAGCCTCGACCCATCTTCAATGCTCTAACTGAGGGAAGGAGGTTGTTCCCCAAAATCTCGCAATACATGGCCCCGGTCATCCTCTCCTTAATACAGTGCAGTCAGCCCTGTCCCATGTGCAGAAAAACACCCCCAAAGCATGATGCTACCACCCCCATGCTTCACAGTAGGGATGGTGTTCTTGGGATGGTACTCATCATTCTTCTTCCTCCAAACACGGTTAGTGGAATTATGACCAAAAAGTTCTATTTTGGTCTCATCTGACCACATGACTTTCTCCCATGACTCCTCTGGATCATCCAAATGGTCATTGGCAAACTTAAGATGGGCCTTGACATGTGCTGGTTTAAGCAGGGGAACCTTCCGTGCCATGCATGATTTCAAACCGTGACGTCTTAGTGTATTACTAACAGTAACCTTGGAAACGGTGGTCCCAGCTCTTTTCAGGTCATTGACCAGCTCCTCCCGTGTAGTTCTGGGCTGATTTCTCACCTTTCTTAGGATCATTTGAGACCCCACGAGGTGAGATCTTGCATGGAGCCCCAGTCCGAGGGAGATTGACAGTCATGTTTAGCTTCTTCCATTTTCTAATGATTGCTCCAACAGTGGACCTTTTTTCACCAAGCTGCTTGGCAATTTCCCGTAGCCCTTTCCAGCCTTGTGGAGGTGTACAATTTTGTCTCTAGTGTCTTTGGACAGCTCTTTGGTCTTGGCCATGTTAGTAGTTGGATTCTTACTGATTGTATGGGGTGGACAGGTGTCTTTATGCAGCTAACTGAACTCAAACGGGTGCATCTAATTTAGGATAATAAATGGAGTGGAGGTGGACATTTTAAAGGCAGACTAACAGGTCTTTGAGGGTCAGAATTCTAGCTGATAGACAGGTGTTCAAATACTTATTTGCAGCTGTATCATACATATAAATAGTTAAAAAATCCTATATTGTGATTTCTGGATTTTTTTTTTTTAGATTATGTCTCTCACAGTGGACATGCACCTACGATGACAATTTCAGACCCCTCCATGATTTCCAAGAGGGAGAACTTGCAAAATAGCAGGGTGTTCAAATACTTATTTTCCTCACTGTATATATATATATATATATATACACATATACACAGGTGAAACTCGAAAAATTAGAATATCCTGCAAAAGTTCATTAATTTCAGTAATTCAACTTAAAAGGTGAAACTAATATATTATATAGACTCATTACAAGCAAAGTAAGATATTTCAAGCCTTTATTTGATATAATTTTTATGATTATGGCTTACAGCTTATGAAAACCCCAAATTCAGAATCTCAGAAAATTAGAATATTGTGAAAAGGTTCAGTAATGTAGGCTCAAAGTGTCACACTCTAATCAGCTAATTAATCCAAAACACCTGCAAAGGGTTCCTGAGCCTTTAAATGGTCTCTCAGTCTGGTTCAGTTGAATTCACAATCATGGGGAAGACTGCTTGTGCAGAAAACCATCATTGACACCCTCCACAAGGAGGGAAAGCCTCAAAAGGTAATTGCAAAATAAGTTGGATGTTCTCAAAGTGCTGTATCAAAGCACATTAATAGAAAGTTAAGTGGAGGGGAAAAGTGTGGAAGAAAAAGGTGCACAAGCAGCAGGGATGACCGTAGCCTGGAGAGGATTGTCAGGAAAAGGCCATTCAGATGTGTGGGGGAGCTTCACAAGGAGTGGACTGAGGCTTCAAATGTCGTATTCCTCTTGTCAAGCCGCTCCTGAACAACAAACAACGTGGTCCAAAGTCCACTTTTCTGATGAGAGCAAATTTTGCATCTCATTTGGAAACCAAGGTCCCAGAGTCTGGAGGAAGAATGGAGAGGCACACAATCCAAGATGCTTGAAGTCCAGTGTGGTTTCCACAGTCTGTGTTGGTTTGGGGAGCCATGTCATCGGCTGGTGTTGGTCCACTGTGCTTTATTAAGTCCAGAGTCAACGCAGCCGTCTACCGGGACATTTTAGAGCACTTCATGCTTCCTTCAGCAGACAAGCTTTATGGAGATGCTGACTTCATTTTCCAGCAGGACTTGGCACCTGCCCACACTGCCAAAAGTACCAAAACCTGGTTCAATGACCATGGTATTACTGTGCTTGATTGGCCAGCAAACTCGCCTGACCTGAACCCCATAGAGAATCTATGGGGCATTGCCAAGAGAAAGATGAGAGACATGAGACCAAACAATGCAGAAGAGCTGAAGGCCGCTATTGAAGCATCTTGGTCTTCCATAACACTTCAGCAGTGCCACAGGCTGATAGCATCCATGCCACGCCGCATTGAGGCAGTAATTAATGCAAAAGGGGCCCAAACCAAGTACTGAGTACATATGCATGATTATACTTTTCAGAGGGCCGACATTTCTGTATTTAAAATCCTTTTTTATTGATTTCATGTAATATTCTAATTTTCTGAGATTCTGAATTTGGGGTTTTCATAAGCTGTAAGCCATAATCATAAAAATTATATCAAATAAAGGCTTGAAATATCTTACTTTGCTTGTAATGAGTCTATATAATATATTAGTTTCACCTTTTAAGTTGAATTACTGAAATTAATGAACTTTTGCACGATATTCTAATTTTTCGAAGTTTCACCTGTATATGTATATATATATATATATATATATATATATATATATATATATATATATATATATATATGTATATATATTTGAAAACTGTATTCTGAGTTTACTTTGTCTGTTTATTTTGTTTTATGTTATATCCCGTTTGAAGATATAAAACAATTTAGTCTGAAAAAAAGAAATAAAAATAGATGTATTTGTCGGATGAAATCAATAAATCAGCCACAATGCCGAAAATAAACACACAGAAATGAAGAGGTGGGATTATAAAATAAACACAAAATAAACACGAGCGCACACACACACACACACGCCACACACGCGCACCCTCCACACAATTATTGAGAAACATGTCCACCAAGTCTTTGCTTGCTTTGTCGACTTTGAGAAGGCTTTTGATTCAATCTGGCACGAAGGACTCTTCCTAAAACTACTGGAAAATGAGATTGGAGGGAAAACATTTGATTTATTTAGCGCCATGTATAAAAACAATACATGTGCTGTAAAAATAGGGAACAAACAAACAGAATTTTTCTCTCAATAACAAGGAGTCAGACAAGGTTGCCCATTGAGCCCCGCTCTATTTAACATTTATATAAATTAATTAGCCAAAGCATTAAATAATTCGAATGCCCAACCCTGACTGAATCAGAAATTAAATGTCTCCTCTTTGCAGATGATTTAATCCTTCAGTCAAAAACAAAAGAAGGACTACAACAGCTCCTTGACATCATAGAGACATTCAGTCAAACGTGAGCTCTTAAAATTAACCTAGCAAAAACTAAAATAATGATTTTTCAAAAAAGATCCAGGTGTAGGGAAAATAAATATACCTTCAGAACAGGAAACCAAGTCCTCCAGCACACCTACGAATATACAGTATCTCACAGAAGTGAGTATACCCCTTCACATTTTTGTAAATATTTTCTTTTATCTTTTCATGTGACAACACTGAAGAAATGAATCTTTGCTACAATGTAAAGTAGTGAGTGTACAGCTTTTAACAGTGTAAATTTGCTGTTCCCTCAAAATAACTCCACACACAGCCATTTATGTCTATACCGCTGGCAACAAAAGTGAGTACACCCCTAAGTGAAAATGTCCAAATTGGGCCCAATTATCCATTTTCCCTCCCCGGTGTCATGTGACTCGTTAGTGTTACAAGGTCTCAGGTGTGAATGTGGAGAGCAGGTGTGTTAAATTTGGTGTCATCGCTCTCACACTATCTCATACTGGTCACTGGAAGTTCAACATGGCACCTCATGGCAAAGAACTCTCTGAGGATCTGAAAAAAAGAATTGTTGCTCTACATAAAGATGGCCTAGGCTATAAGAAGATTGCCAAGACCCTGACACTGAGCTACAGCATGGTGGCCAAGACCATACAGCGGTTTAACAGGACAGGTTCCACTCAGAACAGGCCTCGCCATGGTCGACCAAAGAAGTTGAGTGCACGTGCTCAGCGTCATATCCAGAGGTTGTCTTTGAGAAATAGACGTATGAGTGCTGTCAGCATTGCTGCAGAGGTTGAAGGGTGGGGGTCAGCCTGTCAGTGCTCAGACCATACGCCGCACACTGCATCAAATTGGTCTGCATGGCTGTCGTCCCAGAAGGAAGCCTCTTCTAAAAACAAGATGCACAAGTAAGCCCGCAAACAGGTTGCTGAAGACAAGCAGACTAAGGACATGGATTACTGGAACCATGTCCTGTGTTCTGGTGAGACCAAGATAAACTTATTTGGTTCAGATGGTGTCAAGCGTGTGTGGCGGAAACCAGGTGAGGAGAACAAAGACAAGTGTGTCTTGCCTACAGTCAAGCATGGTGGTGGGAGTGTCATGGTCTGGGGCTGCATGAGTGCTGCTGACACTGGGAAGCTACAGTTCATTGAGGGAACCCTTCGGAGACTGGGCCGCAGGGCAGTATTCCAGCATGATAATGACCCCAAACACACCTCCAAGACGACCACTGCTTTGCTAAAGAAGCTGAGGGTGAAGGTGATGGACTGGCCAAGCATGTCTCCAGACCTAAACCCTATTGAGCATCTGTGGGGCATCCTCAACCGGAAGGTGGAGGAGCACAAGGTCTCTAACATCCAACAGCTCCGTGATGTCGTCATGGAGGAGTGGAAGAGGACTCCAATGGCAACCTGTGAAGCTCTGGTGAACTCCATGCCCAAGTGGGTTAAAGCAGTGCTGGAAAATAACGGTGGCCACACAAAAATTACATATACCAGGCTGAAGCCCTGCAGTGCCAGGATCAGAACCTGCACAGAGCGCCCTTTCACAGCTGGTGCTGAAACTACATCCAAACCAGCACAGCATAATCTGGCCAAACCAAATTATACAACTACAAAAAAAAAAATGACATTGCCTATTGGAGAGATGGCACTAAATCACAAAAGAAAATGGAACTCTTTTTACACCTCAATTGAGATTACAAACCAGCAGAATACCTGAGCAGTGTAAAAGAGCATAAAGTGAGAAAAACACTAAGCAAGTACAGACTGAGTGATCACTGTCTGGCTATAGCGAGAGGATGGCACAGACAGAGATGGCAGCCGAGCAGAGACTGTGTTCACTGTGCTCTCAGAGAGAGGTGAAGACAGAAGAAAACTTCCTGCTGCACTGTGATCACCATCACAACATCCCATCTGTCTACTTTACACAATTACAACAAAGAGCACCACATTTTATGGCATTACCAAATCCTGAAAAATTAAGACATATTTTGGGAGAAAACTCCAGCTTGATCACAATAGCAGCAAAATATGTAGCATCTTTGGAACAAGGAACAAAAAAACAAGTCTGACACCAAAGTACAGTATATGCTTAGATACAGTGGGTACGGAAAGTATTCAGACACCCTTAAATTTTTCACTCTTTGTTATATTGCAGCCATTTGCTAAATTCATTTAAGTAAAATTTTTTTCCTCATTATTGTACACACAGCACCCCATACTGACAGAAAAACACAGAATTGTTGACATTTTTGCACATTTATTAAAAAAGAAAAACTGAAATATCACATGGTCCTAAGTATTCAGACCCTTTGCTGTGACACTCATATATTTAACTCAGGTGCTGTCCATTTCTTCTGATCATCCTTGAGATGGTTCTGCACCTTCAATTGAGTCCAGCTGTGTTTGATTATACTGATTGGACTTGATTAGGAAAGCCACACACCTGTCTATATAAGACCTTACAGCTCACAGTGCATGTCAGAGCAAATGAGAATCATGAGGTCAAAGGAACTGCCTGAAGAGCTCAGGGACAGAATTGTGGCAAGGCACAGATCTGGCCAAGGTTACAAAAAAAATGTCTGCTGCCCTTAAGGTTCATAAGAGCACAGTGGCCTCCATAATCCTTAAATGGAAGACGTTTGGGATGACCAGAACCCTTCCTAGAGCTGGCCGTCCGGCCAAACTGAGCTATCGGGGGAGAAGAGCCTTGGTGAGAGAGGTAAAGATGAACCCAAAGATCACTGTGGCTGAGCTCCAGAGATGCAGTCGGGAGATGGGAGAAAGTTGTAGTAAGTCAACCATCACTGCAGCCATCCACCAGTCGGGGCTTTATGGCAGAGTGGCCCGACGGAAGCCTCTCCTCAGTGCAAGACACATGAAAGAACACCTGAAGGACTCCAAGATGATGATAAATAAGATTCTCTGGTCTGATGAGACCAAGATAGAACTTTTTGGCCTTAATTCTAAGCGGTATGTGTGGAGAAAACCAGGCACTGCTCATCACCTGTCCAATACAGTCTCAACAGTGAAGCATGGTGGTGGCAGCATCATGCTGTGGGGGTGTTTTTCAGCTGCAGGGACAGGACGACTGGTTGCAATCGAGGGAAAGATGAATGCGGCCAAGTACAGGGATATCCTGGATGAAAACCTTCTCCAGAGTGCTCTGGACCTCAGACTGGGCCGAAGGTTCACCTTCCAACAAGACAATGACCCTAAGTACACAGCTAAAATAACAAAGGAGTGGCTTCACAACAACTCCGTGACTGTTCTTGAATGGCCCAGCAACAGCCCTGACTTAAACCCAATTGAGCATCTCTGGAGAGACCTGAAAATGGCTGTCCACCAACGTTTACCATCCAACCTGACAGAACTGGAGAGGATCTGCAAGGAGGAATGGCAGAGGATACCCAAATCCAGATGTGAACAACTTGTTGCATCTTTCCCAAAAAGACTCATGGCTGTATTAGATCAAAAGGGTGCTTCTACTAAATACTGAACAAAGGGTCTGAATACTTAGGACCATGTGATATTTCAGTTTTTCTTTTTTAATAAATGTGCAAAAATGTCAACAATTCTGTGTTTTTCTGTCAATATGGGGTGCTGTGTGTACAATAATGAGGAAAAAATATGAACTTAAATGATTTTAGCAAATGGCTGCAATATAACAAAGAGTGACAAATTTAAGGGGGTCTGAATACTTTCCGTACCCACTGTATGTGAGCTGCACCATCCAGACAAAATGCAGCATCTTTTTTAATGGAAACAAACTAATGTATACTGAGTTATTGAATTTTGGGTTAGGGCTAGTATTTTTCTCCCATCTTCTTGGTTGCATGCTACTACAAGAGCATGGGCCACAAAGAGCAGACAAAGCATCAACGGGATCTCATTGTTGAAATGTATTGTTCAGGTGAGGGCTACACATTTTTTTCCGAGGCAATAGATATATCACGGAACACAGTGAAGACAGTCATCAACAGTGGAGAAAGTATGGCACAACAGTGACATTATTAAGAATAGGACATCTCTCCAAATTTGATGAAAAGACAAAGAGAAAACTGGTCAGGGAGGCCGTCAAGAAGCCTTCAGCAACATTAAAGGAGCTGCAGCTCTTTCTGGTAAGTACTGGTTGCTCCCTACATGTGACAAATATCTGTCTGGGCTATGAGGCAGGGTAGCAAGACACAACCCTATCTGATAAAAAAACAAACAAACATCCAAGCCCGGTTAAACTAAAACCTAAATCCAGTCTCCCAAAACCATATGGAAATATGTGTTATGGTCAGATGAGACCAAGATTGAACTTTTTGCCCAAAATTGTAAAAGGAATGTTTGGCAAAAAAACAACACAGCACATCCGCAAAAGAACAGCATTCCCACGGTGAAGCATGGTGGTGGCAGCATCATGCTTTGGGGCTGCTTTTCTTCAGCTGGAACTGGGGCGTTAGTGAAGGTGGAGAGAATCATGAATAGCTCCAAGTATCAGTCAATTTTGGAATAGCCCAGCCAGAGTCCAGACCTGAATCCTATAGTAAATCTGTGTGGGGACCTGAAGAGGGCCATACAAAGGAGATGCCCTCGCAATTTGACAGATCTGGAACATTTTTGCAGAGAAGAGTGGGAAAATATTCCAAAGTCAAGATGTGCTGTAATTAAATCAAAGAGTGCTTAAACTAAGTATTAGTTCAGGGAAGTGCATACTTATGCAGTTAGGTTATTCTAAGTTTTTTTTTCTCTGAAATGTGTCACTTTGGTTTTCAGTGGCATTGCATAGGGTGTAATTTTTACTTTAAAGGTGCAGACATTCTGATAGGTTTATGTTTGTTTAATTTTTTGCATCACAAAAACCTGCTGATTTAACAGGGGTGTGTAGTCTCTTTATTTTCACTGTGTGTGTGTGTGTATATATATATATATATTAGTATATATTTAATGGCTTATCATTGTAACACCATGGTCAGATTTGACAGTAAATGTACAGTAATGTCACTTCAAAACACTTTATTTTTTTATTTTCAGACAGATGTCAGCAATCTGCCCCCAATGCATGAAACATTCTTATATCTTCTTCATGTTTAAACTTATAGAAGTGTAGGTTTTTACTGAAGTGAAGTTAACATAAATTTGCTTATTTGCATATGCAAATTAATTGTGTAATTCAGAAATAGACAGGAAAATAAGATCTAAATAGCATAAAATTACAAAAGAAGTGCATAATATTTTTGTTATTACTTCAGGGAAGAAGAAATTTGTATCATTTCTTTAAAAAAAGAAATAAAGTTACACCTAAAAAGATCACAAACAGCCACGGTGCCGTCCTTTATTGAACAGCCTAGGAGGGTTAAAGGACTAAAATTTTATAGTAAATTTAAAGCACATTTTCCATGACTAAATAAAAAAAGGGTAAAAACGAACACTTCCTACCGATGCCAACATGAGCCTCTTGTATCATACTGACATCATTGGCTCCATCCCCAATGGCTAATGTAATGGGCTTCTCTGGGGACGTCTTAAACAGTCTCACAACCTGCCAAGCACACAACAGCCGTTATCACCAGTACTATAAAAACAACAGGCCAGTGTGGGGCAATTTAGCTTGGAGTGGGCTTATTAGTGTACAGTACATGACCTCTGGCCTTACAGGATAAAGAGTCGTAAACAAGAAGGGGTAGAGTAACTCACCTTGGCTTTCTGGAGCGGAGCCATTCTGCAGCAGAGCACAGCAGAGCAGTTGTTACACACCTCCATGAAGAGCTTCTCATGTTCTCGCAGAGCCAGAGACAAACTGGCCCCGTCCACCACCAGCCCGTGCTGAATCACATGATCGTCTTTGATCCTAAAAAGTGTCAGAGAATTATGAATATCACCTAAATTTACAAGACCCTAGAATTAAAAATGACTGTTTTGGTGCTTTTAGTCCAAATTTGTAAGCTTTGAGGTTTGCATTCTTGTGTAGGGAATGTTTCTGGCCTTACAGTCAAAATAAAGCCCTCCAACCAGGACCTAGTGAGGCATTACATGTCTTTAATGAGCTACAATGTCAAGAAGAAAATGAAGTGTACCTCCGGGCTAGTCTGCGGAGCTGCTCGGCACACTCGTTGTCTGATTTCTGCTGTACAAGCTCCAGGATGTTCATGGTGCGGTGAAAGTGGCCACAAGAGAGACTCACGCTGACCGCTGTCTCATGTTTGTCACCTGTCAACACCCACACTTTGATCCCAGCCAATCGCAGAGCTTCAATGGTCTCCTGGACCTTATCCTGCAGCCTAGACAGACAAACACACACATTTGGGCCTGATGCATTGTGTATGCACAAAATGGGCATTGATATGGGTGTACGCAATTTCCCATGAATATATTGTGATTTATAAATAATAAACTTGGCGTAAAATGTGCACACCATCCATAAAAAGGAAATATTGGTTTTGAATGTGCTGCGTTTGGAAGTCTTTACTGCATCATCATAAAGAAGGAACATACATTAATTAAAAATGGCCATGAAGATTTCTTAGTTCGAGATATTTTTTGTTACCAAAGGCTATTTCAGATATCATGTACTGAGATAAGTACAGCATTGAATAAAGATGATCTGTGATGCGCACTTGACTCTGACTGACATGAAATGGCTTGGTAAAACAGACAGTATAAGATAGGAACTGCTGGCCACTTTCAGTAGTCGAATGGACCATTAGTGAGACATGTCTAATCAGAAATAGTATTGTATAGCTGCAACAAGGTACAGCAATGCACATAAAATGCGCAACAAATGTGCTGCCTGCTCCACTTCATCCTGACCCTCATCGCAATGAAATGCCCGTTCTAGTGAAATAAAAACATTATGAAATATACATTTGCCATTCAGCTGCTTTTTGAATATGAAATACCAGTCAAATATAAGTAATCTGATGATATCAGAAAATGCCGTACAAAGAATTTTAATCATTTTTGTTTTGTTTCCAGTATTAAATATTTAACTTCTCAATTAAAACACCCTTAAAACGATTTAAAAGGTTTTCTGAGAAGCAAAATTGCTTAGGTTACTTAGAATTATGTCTACAACAATAAAAACATTTTGCCAAGGGATATACAAGATATAATCTATGAAAACAAGTTCATATCTAATTAAATAATGTTTCTACATGGTGTAGTATCTAACCTTTGGGCACATGTGACATTTACAGTCATGTGATATCTTATAATATAGTATCTTGTACCGTTAAATGCAGTAATCACGCGGATGGTGAAATGCATATGGTAATTGTATGCAGATGAGGATTATACATAGTAAAAACAGGTGTTGTACACTCCATACTTTGTTATTTTGAGGAGACGACAAGGTGGGGAATGAATCGCGTGCATGTACGCACAATCTTCCGCTAGCTGAGATTTAACAAAAGCAGTTTTTCTGAGCCACCTTATTTACACCCTGAGATAGTCAAATCAGAAAAAAAAAAAATGTTTTTCATAAGCTGAGAGTCTCAGAATTTATCATAATCTATATTATTACAAAATGGAAAAGTTTTCTTTACAATGATACCAAACATTTGCATACTTTTTTTAAAAATAATTTTGTTGAGTTATAAGCATATAATTGTGGGTATGCCACTGAAACAGCATATCTTTAAAGCACGCTTAGAGCTTAAACGCTATATATTTTTGCTCCTGTGATAAATCTCTGTTATACTGACAAAGTGAAAGTGGTTGAATTTACCCTCAAACTCAGTAATATAGTACATTCAAAATTAATTTTTAAAACTCATGACAATTATATATTTCATCCACATTTTACTAGAACATTTTAATAGATTAAGTACACTCTAGGCATTTTCTGGAGAGACAGCAGCAATATCCTGAAAGGATGCATAATTACATATGTGGTCACGGCTTGTTGTTTCCCTGAGGCCTGATTAAACATCAAGATTCCCAGGCAGTTTTTAAAACAACTCTCAGGAGTGGCTCACCCTGATCAAAGCCAAACTCAAACATTTCTGTTCTCCATACAGTCATCATGCCCACAGCCAATATGTTGAAGTGCCAGCAATTAACAATTCTGCCAAGTAAATGAGGAAGTAGGAGGAGAAGAAAAATGAAGCATTAAAGATGAAAAAGATCCTAAATTTAACAGAGGTCCTCTTTGAAAATGAGATTTTCTTGAGGGCTTTGCTGTAAACTGGCCTCCCGAGGATCACATTTTTAAGCCGCCATCTTCGTCAGACTTACATACACACACACCAAAAATATATATAACATATGAAGAGTTCCTCTGATAACTCTGAACCCGTGTTAAAATCGGTCATATCATGCATTTTTTCTTCTTCCTTGAGGTTAACTTATAATGCTGGTAAAGTTTATTGCACAAAACAGTAATAATGTAGTATTGCACAACATTTTCTACTCTGTCTTTGGCCCTCTGTCTGAAACGCTCAGTTTCTGCGTACTTCTACTTTAAGATATGCCCACTGTTATGATTGGCTAACAACTTTGCAGAGCAAACACCCCCCACCATTACAGCCGTGGAACAATTGTTTTTTCAAGAATGAAACAATGAAAACAAGTAATTGACAAAATCACCTAAAAGTACTCAGCCCCCGGCAATCATTGATAGCTATATGTCCTAATATATGTGAAGCACACAATCGAATTACAATTGTTGTTTAACTGAAAAACAATCAAAAACTGTGTCAGCACTGCTCCCCAATACTTTTATTAGGCATTCAAGATTTGGTAATTATAAAATAGTTCTATATAAACAGCAAACATAGTCCAGACTACCATACACTGTTAATGCGAAGGGTTAACAAATCTGTATCCAGCTGTAGGGAGAGTAATAAGGGACAGTCGGCCCTCGGGTTTCCCCGTCTCTACTCCAATACGCATCCCATGTTGGGAAATACAGTATTTTTTCACCAGGTGGGGTCAATTACCCCTCGATCAATTCACCGGTCGACCAGTGGAGATGATCTCCCTGGATTCAATCACTGCTTCAATACTGGAAATCGAGCATCCAAATGCATTCATTTCGGCACAAAATACTGGATGTCCCGACTAACATAAGACAGCTGACATAAGTAGTGCTCACGATGGTGGCGAGTATGGCAGCTGCATTGCAATTTCCAACCCAATATTGCAGTTTATTGTTTGTTTTGTCTACAATTCTTCTGTTTTATGTTTTGGATAACCAGACTTTGTTAACAACGGGTCGGCATTGATGTATTTAAACACAACAGTGAAGCATTTTGTCTAGGCAGCCCGGCCACTGGAAAACGTAGCTGGAAATGGGGAAGGAGAGGCGGCATTCTCATCAGACTAAGACGTCGCAAAAATCGACCCCCGCTACCCAGCATTCTACTGGCAAATGTTCAGTCTCTGGACAACAAGCTCTGTTAGCTGAGAGCACTGATCTCTTTCCAACGAGAGACGAGTGACTGCTGCATTATCTGCCTTACAGAAACTTGGACGTCTGCAGAGATTCCAGACTTAGCCATCGAACCCGTGGGTTTCTCAGTGCATCGAGCGGACACAGTGAAAAACCTCTCAGGTAAAGTGTGGTGGTGTATGTTTTATGATCAACAAATCGTAGTGTGCTCAGAGGAATGTACATTCTATCAAGTCTTTCTGCTCTTCTGATATGGAATTTCTCATGCTTCTGTGTCGACCATTCTGGCTACTGAGGGAATTCACAGCGGTCATTTTCACAGCTATGTACAAGCTCACAGGGTTCCGGCTGCAGAGATCCGCTGAGGGAGACAGGTTCCGATCAATTCTGGACAAATTTCTGAGATCATCCGAGAAAGATCTTGTGTGAGGTGAGGAGTAAAAGAAGGCTTTCTTGGAAGAACACAGCATTTTCTTGTTCACAGACTTTGCAAATTCGACAGGAGAGAAACGTGAATGATTCAGGGAATCCAAGAATCTCTTATATCAACAGAAGATTGCTTTTGCACTGATGTTCCCGGCCAAATTGAGAATAGACACAAAGGATGGCCATACAGAATTTACATGCCCACGGCAAGCATTGTCCTTCAAAAAAAAAACAATTGAGTGCGTAAGCCATTTGGTGATTTATATGTTGCTGCCTAGTGGGTCTGACTCACTGAACATTCACTTGACTGTCCGAGTGTAACAGGGAATCAGGTTGAGTGGGATCCATGTGCGGTTTATTAAACAACAAACTCAAAGTATAGACAGGCATGGTCAAATAATCCAGGCAAACAGTAATAGAGGCAGAGCAGAAATGTAGTAATAAAGCAGAGGTTCAGGGCAGGCAGCAAACAACAATGTCAGTAGTCCAGAAAACACAACAGTAGACAGACAGCAAACATATGTAAATAGTAGATATCCAAAGTAGAGTCAAACAAAGGTAATCAAGAAAGGGAATGGTAAACGCTCAGTAATGTAGCCGGGGCAAAACAAGACTTCGCAATGATAGCGAGTGATGGTGAGACTTAAATAGTTTGAGTAAATCAGGAACAGGTGAGCAGGTAATCAGTGTCAGTACAGGATTATGGGAAATGTTGTTCAGGGTGGAAAGTCGATATTTGGGTGATAGAGACCTCCGAGCGGCTGGAGTTTATTTTGTGTAATATAATTTCTTCGGACAGCTTGTGGATGAATCTGCATGTTTTTGGTGCTTATGTTTGTTTTGTTGAATATCTCTTGCAGGACATTGGAGTGATTGGGTCTTTTGTTGCACTCATGTATTGGCCTAATGGGCTGGCTTACTGCACATTCATTTGACTGCCCGAAGACACCCCTTTGGGACAGTTATCTGGACGAATCTACACGTTTTTATGTGTTTATTCCGCTTACTGGCTGGAGTTTGTATTTGTTTTTGCTGTATAATTCTCTCTCACAAAATTTGTATGGAAGCACCAGACTTGAGCAATCCGACGGCAAAGTTGTCGTGGGGACTCTCATAGGCGTACATGGACTGTTTGTGTTTTGAGTAATGACGGCGGTTGGAGCTGTCATGCGTGTGGTTAATACGCACGTAAAAATGTGGCCTGGTTGCTATGTAGGGTAGAGTCACATGGGGTAACCTCATCAAGGTTGCGATTAGTGGTTCTTGCTCTCAATGGGGCACGTGGTAAGTTGTGAGTGGATCGTGGAGAGTAGCATGAGCCTCCAAATGCTGGGAGTCTCCGCGGTGTCATGCACAACGAGCCAAGTGATAAAATGAGATAAAAAGTGATAAAAAAAAAAAAAAAAGATGCGGAGGCAACTGAGACTTGTCCTCCACCACCCACATCAATGTGAGTAACTGCGCCACCACGAGGACCTAGTAAGTAGTGGGAATTCCTAATTGGGTAGAAAAGGGATAAAAAAATTAATTAAAAAAGTATATTTCAAAATATTCCTACATGTACAAATATATGAGTAGATTAAAGGTGAAGGGAGGCAGACTAGATTACATCATTCACAGTGCATCATGGGAGTGGGCGGTCACTCCTAAGCACATTTTCGAGGGTTTCGTTGACTGTGGTTCTCTGATTGGTAGATGAATCTCTGCTGTACCATGGGTAATGTAGATGTTAACCATGAATTCCGTTTTCAAACAATGAAGTTGAAATAACACAGAAAAATGGCTTCAACTGAAGCATACAATGATGAACAACCTCGTAGCTCACGGTATGTTGGTATTTAAAGGTTTATAAGTTATATTTGAAAATCAATCGTCCCAATTGTCTATAGGAGGGGTGCCCAATACGTCGATTGCGATCTACCAGTCGATCACAAAGGCAATGCTGGTAGATCGCACAAAATTTAAATGTGCTTTCAATAAATTTTAATAAAAATACATATAATGTCTTTCCTTCTTTTAGTTTCTGTCTGTCTTGCACTTGACGAATCCATTTTTGACCTGCCGAGGTTTTTGTTTATTCGGTTGCCATGACAACTAGGTTCGCGCCTTCCAAGGGCTTCTGAGAAATTGCGAAGCTAGCAGTGTTTGAGATAGCTACCAGCAGCTACTGCCCGGATTATGCAAAACTGTCTGATTCCATTTAGTGCAAGTCATCAGAATAAGGTAAATGCCCTGGCGATTGTAATCTATTGTGCTGTAGGTGTTTTGGACTTAGTGTTAAAACTGAATGATATCAATATTGAAAATTATAATTTTTTTTTATTAATTAGAAGATGAATTCAGATACTTGCAGTAGTCCCAACAAGCATTAATTTTAAACGAAACATTAAAAAAATATATATATATATATATTTTTTTTAGTTGGTAGATCTTATTGAGTTGGTCATTTAAAAGTAGATCATCACACAAAAAAGTGTGGACACCCCTGGTCTATAGGATAAATGAATGGTAATTTTACTTCCAGAACCAGACTGCGAACTATGCATGTATTTTACAGTAAATTACTGTTAAAATGTACAGTATATTATACTTCAGACTACGGGTACTTTTACAGTCATTTTAACAGGAAAAAATGTATGATTAGATTTAAAAAGTAATATTTTACTTCAACGGTAAACATTTATATTATTTTTAAGACAAAAAATATATATTTATTATAATTATAATGGAAAAGTATATTATATTTGAACAGAGAATTCATATAATTTTACAATAAGATACTGTACAAACAAAAAGTATAACTTTACCTCACTGTTAATGGTAAAAATGTATATTATGCTTAAGACAATGTATATTTACGGTAATTCAAACAGATTTTTTTTTAAATGCTTAAGTAAAAAACTGTTAATTGGCTAACCATATCATATATGGTGAAAATTTGTATTAAATTAAAAAAGACAATGCGTGAAATTTTACAGTAAAATACTGTAAAATCTGTAGAGACAACACATGTATGACAAACTATTGTTAAAAAAACTGTAAAAAACAATAATTGGTAGTTCCTATTGTGGAAGTCCCTGCGTGACCCTTTACAATTCAATATATTTGACTGAAATAGTTGTTTCTTCACATTGTTATATCAGTGATGTACATTGGGGTGTTTTGGATTGGATAAAAATTGGACAATCCGGTTATACATGATATGACCAATTAAAAAAAATGATATTGACTTTAAAAAACATAACATTTAACCACCTTCTTTCATCTAAACCTTATACAATATAATAGTTAACCGTATTATTAATATTGGCAACACTGTCCTTGTTGTTTTGTGATGTTCTTAACTATGCGGTTATTAATAATACAAACATTAAAAAAAAATATACTGTATATTTTTTATGGAAAATGCTGTGCATAGACTTCTGAAACACTTTTGAGTGATTACAGTTTTGAATTGTTTTTTGAACCGGTTTAACGAAACTAACCAATCTGCTGAAATGAATTGAACATCCCAATGCTATAGCTAAGCACAAAGACAAACACTACACGTTTTTAAAAAATCTTGATGTGTCCCACACCCAATGTATTTGCTCTGTGATGAATACTGTGAAGTTGTTTACATGAGATGTCACACATATCTGAGGATGATACTCACGGAGTAGACTAAGGAGGATGTGTGTAAGACTGTAGGCTTTGTGGCATGATACATTTAACAGATTTTGCAAAAGCTCATGGAATTCACAATTACAGTCAGTGCAGTACTATTACAGACATATTCCTGTGTCTCTGCATGGCTTTACACTTTGTTTTGTGCTGCTGTTCACATGCAATCAGAGACTGATGACTGACCTTAAGTCCATGGAGAGACGCATGAGTCACAGTGTTAAACTGCATTAGCTGTAGCCGCATATTGACTCATGCTGACTTCCTGCTCTCCTGGCAGGAGGCCATACAATAATCATGAGTGTCAACTTCTAATCATGAGTAACTAACTGTCATATAAAAAATTGCAAATAAGCTTTTAGAATTTCCATGTACATTTTTTGTTCATTCTATAATGTAAGCTTACAGGAATAGTTGACTTATGGTTATCCTAAATAATAGTATTTTAAATATAATTTGTAATACTAAATAAATAAATAAATATAATATAATATAATATAATATAATATAATATATATATATATATATATATATATATATATATATATATATATATATATATATATATATATAAACACATATACAGTGCATCTGGAAAGTATTCACAGTGCTTCACTTTTTCCACATTTTGTTATGTTACAGCCTTATTCCAAAATCGATTAAATTCATAATTTTGCTAAATATTCTACAAACAATACCCCATAATGACAACATGAAACAAGTTTGTTTGAAATCTTTGCAAACTTATTAAAAATAAAAAACAAAAATAATCACATGTACTTAAGTATTCACAACCTTTGCCATGACACTCAAAATTGAGCTCAGGTGCATCCTGTTTCCACTAATCATCCGTGAGATGTTTCTACAACGTGGTAAATTCAGTTGTTGGACATGATTTGGAAAGGCACACACCTGTCTATATAAGGTCCCACAGTTAACAGAGCATGTCAGAGCACAAACCATGCCATGAAGTCCAAGGAATTGTCTGTAGACCTCCAAGACAGGATTGTATCGAGGCACAGATCTGGGGAAGGGTTCAAAACAATTTCTGCAGCATTGAAGATCCCAATGAGCACAGTGGCCTCCATCATCCATAAATGGAATAAGTTTGGAACCACCAGGAGTCTTCTTAGAGCTGGCCGCCCGGCCAAACTGATCGATCAGGGGATAAGGGCCTTAGTCACGGAGGTGATCAAGAACCCGATGGTCACTCTGACAGAGCTCCAGCGTTTCTCTGTGGAGAGAGGAGAAACTTCCAGAAGAACAACCATCTCTGCAGCACTCCACCAAACAGGCCTGTATGGTAGAGTGGCCAGACAGAAGCCACTCCTCAGTAAAAGGCACATGACAGCCCACCTGGAGTTTGCCAAAAGGCACCTCTCAGACCATGAGAAACAAAATTCTCTGGTCTGATGAAACAAAGATTGAACTCTGAACTGAATGTCAAGCATCATGTCTGGAGGAAATCAGGCACCTCTCATCATCTGGCCAATACCATCCCTACAGTGAAGCATGGTGGTGGCAGCATCATGCTGTGGGGATGTTTTTCTGCGGCAGGTACTGGGAGACTAGTCCGGATGAATGTAGCAATGTACAGAGACATCCTTGATGAAAATCTAATCCAGAGCACTCTAGACCTCAGACTGGGGCGAAGGTTCATCTTCCAACAGGACAACGACCCTAAGCACACAGCCAAGATAACAAAAGAGTGGCTACGGGACAACTCTGTAAATGTACTTGAGTGGCCCATCCAGAGCCCAGACTTGAACCCGATTGAACATCTCTGGAGAGATCTGAAATGGCTGTGCACCGATGCTCCCCATCCAACCTGATGGAGCTTGAGAGGTCCTGCAAAGAAGAATGGGAGAAACTGCCAAAAAATAGGTGTGCCAAGCTTGTAGCATCATACAGAAAAAAGACTTGAGGCTGTAATTGGTACCAAAGGTGCTTCAACAAAGTATGTAGCAAGGCTGTGAATACTTAAACTCTTTTTTTTATTATTTAATAAAAGATTTCAAACAAACTTCTTTCATGTTGTTATTACGAGGTATTGTTTGTAGAATTTTGAGGAAAATAATGAATTGAATCCATTTTGGAATAAGGCTGTAACATAACAAAATGTGCTGTGAATACTTTCTGGATGCACTGTACTATACTGATGGCCAAAAGTTTGGAATAATGTACAGATTTTGATGTTCACAAAGTATAGTCAGGACATTACTGATGTAAAAAACAGCACATCACTATTTGAAAAAAAGTCATTTTTGATCAAATCTAGACAGACCCCATTTCCAGCAGCCATCACTCCAACACCTTATCCTTGAGTAATCATGCTAAATTGATAATTGGGTATTAGAAAATCACTTGCCATTATATCAAACACAGTTGAAAGATATTTGATTCATTAATTATGAAGCTTAACATTGTCTTTGTGTTTGTTTTTGAGTTGTCACAGTATGCAATAGACTGGCATGTCTTAAGGTCAATATTAGGTGAAAAATGACAAAAGAGAAACTTCTTTCTCTAGAAACTCATCAGTCAATCATTGTTTTGAGGAATGAAGGCGATACAATGCTTGAAATTGCTAAAAAACTGAAGATTTCATTCAAAGGTGTACACTACAGTCTTCAAAGACAAAGGACAACTGTTTCTAACAAGGACAGAAAGAGATGTGGAAGACCAGATGTACAACTAAACAAGAGGATAAGTACATCAGAGTCTCTAGTTTGAGAAATAGACACCTCACATGTCCTCAGCTGACAGCTTCATTGAATTCTACCAGCTCAACACCAGTTTCAATCATGTTCAACAGTAAAGAGAAGACTCAGGGGTCTTCTCAGAAAAGACCACTTTTGAAACAGAAATACAAAAAGAAAAGGTTAGAGTGGACAAAGAAACAAAGACATTGGACAACAGATAATTGGAAAAGAGTGTTATGGATCTTAACCCCATCAAGCTTTTGTGGGATCAGCTAGACCAGGGGTGGGCAACTATTTTGGTAAAGAGGCCACATCGGGCTTTAAGTAGTGCATGGGGGGCCACATTGCATTCCTTTTGAGATACAATGTTCTGCATTGATTTGGTTTCTATATCTTTTAAGCCCAGAAATAGTTGTGTACTCAATTTTCTGAGTGACAGAATTCTGAACTGACTAATGGGACTATTCTGCTATTGCCTAAAGTATTGTATTGCTTGTGACGTGACAAGAGGCAACACAGCTCTCAGCGGGACAGTTCAAGTAGTGCCAGGACACAAAGTTCAAATGTAAACAAGGATTTTATTACAGTTCTTGGGAACTAGCAAAACAGCGTTCCATATTCATAAGGGTAACTAAGGGTCAGGTTGGACTTCCATAGTCAAAACTTAAATGATGCCTCTTGGGGAAATGGTGAGATTATAATCTCGGTTCCCTCAGGAAAGTAAACAGTCTTTTTCCAACCTTATTTCAGTCCGTGCTGCAGCCCATGGTCAAGCCAGCGGTAAGTCTTTCAAATGGCTGGTAAGTGTAAGGATGGCTGGCGCGAAACAGACGTTCCGAAGCTTTGCGAGATCCCGAAGCAAAGATGATTCGAAACACTGATCCGAAGCGTGATTCAAAACACCCACGTCACGTGACAACGGCTAAATGAAGCGTCTAAGTGTTTCATCAGGTGGAGTGCTCCGCCGAATCAGGGTTTCATTGATTGGTCGGTTCGGGAACAAATCACACAATCACACAGTATAAAAGTTTTGTCAACGCATTTTCATATCGTGGGTTTTTGTGAGAGGAGTTTGGTTTTGAGATAGTGGATTTTTGGTGATATAGTGACATTTATAGTGCGATTTGTTTAGTTATATTTAGGATTTAATTTACATTTACACATTGACTTAGAGACACACAGAGTACATATAGTGACACATGAATAGATGCATTGATAGAAATATATATATATATATATATATATATATATATATATATATATATATATATATATATATATAGATTAATAGATAGATACATATATTACAGATACATATAGATTATTAGATAGATAGGCTACATATAAAATAGATAGATAGATAGATAGATAGATAGATAGATAGATAGATAGATAGATAGATAGATAGATAGATAGATAGATAGATAGATAGATAGATAGATAGATAGATAGATAGATAGATAGATAGATAGATAGATAGATAGATAGATAGATAGATAGATAGATAGATAGATAGATAGATAGATAGATAGATAGAAATGGAGGCTCCACAGAAGAGATGCCGTACATCTGTGGTGTGGGAGCATTTCCATTTGGAAACCCCAAATAAAGTGAGATGTGTGTATTGTGATCGGCAGCTCAGCCTACTGCAACAATACATCATCCATGATGCGCCATTTGAGGAGCATTCATCCTGCCATTCTGCAGGGTGCAGAGGATGGTAGTGTTCCCCTGTACCAAGGCCTGCTACTGACACTGCTGGGCCATCTAAGCAAGGTATGCATTGTTTGAAATATAGGCTAATTATAAGTGAAATATAATAACTAAGTGTTGGGCCATTGTTTAGAAAGGCCATGGACTAAGACATGCCTAACATCCCAATCACAACTGCCAATCACTTTAAAAACAAATGTTGTCAATATAATATTATACTTTGTGAATATACATTTTATATGTCTACATATGAGTACCCAATCTACAGCCAAGACATCATTTTGTTTTTTTGTAATTGTTGTATTTCTATAATGCACTTTATCTTTCTCTGCACACTGAGCATAAATATTCATAACATAACTTTGTTTAGGAAGGTTTCCAAATGAACCAGTAGACTACTTTCACGGTAGGCTACTATTTTTCCAATATATTTGTCTGAAAGTATGTTTTATCTTCTCTTTTAAAAGGCAGACAGAGGGAATTGGATGAGGCTCTTCTGAACATGGTGGTGAAGGATCTGCAGCCCTTCACCATCGTGGAGGATGAGGGTTTCAGGGCCTTTGTGAACAAGCTTGATCCAAGCTATGTCCTCCCATCCCGAAGGTGCTTAAAACAATGGTCAGCTGAAAGGTACAACACAACCAAGGAGAAGACAATGGAGGACCTACAAAAGGCGGAATTTGTTAGCCTTACGGCTGACATGTGGTCTTCCATTAATATGGATGGATATCTTGGTGTAACATGCCATTACATAACACCAGAGGCAACAATGGCAACTGTTTTACTGGGTGTAAGGAGGTTTTACCAAACCCACACAGCCCAGCATCTCATGGAGGCTAAAGCCTTGCTAATGGCTGAGTGGGGAATAACCTCCAAAGTTCACTGCATGGTGACTGACAATGCATCCAACATGATCCTAAGTGCCCAGCTACTCAACCTTCGCCATGTCCCATGTTTTGCTCATAATTTGAATTTGATAGTGAAAAAGGCCCTGGATCAAACCCCAGTCATCAATGAAATTCGCCAGAAAGCCAGAAAGATAGTGGGGTTGTTCAGATCCAGCTGCAAAGCAAAGGACAAGCTTGTGGAGATGCAGAGCTTGATGGGCAGACCAAGTCTGAAAATGATACAGGAGGTTGAAACGAGATGGAACAGCACATTCGACATGCTACAACGCTTGTATGAGCAACGTGAGCCAGTGGCTGCTGCACTTGCCAATTTAAACAGTGATACTGCTCCCCTGACAAGTCTTGAGTATGACATTATTCAACAGTCATTGACACTTCTTCAACCATTCAAACTAGCAACAACAGAGATGTCAGAGGAACAGAGAGTGTCTGCTTCAAAGCTCATACCATTGTACAGGATGTTGCAGCACAAGCTTGCACAGAAAAAAGGAAATGCAACGCAGGAATCAACTGTACAATTAGGTAGGACACTATGACCATACGTGTAATTGGCCATAACTCTCATATTGTTGTCATTATTTTAATTAATATGGTTTTCTCTTGTGTTGGCTCATAGGCTCACATCTACAAGAAGGTCTGCACTCCAGATGTGGAGGGTACGAGACTTTTAGAGCCTTGGCACTGGCTACACTGCTGGACCCAAGGTTTAAAAATGTGGCTTTTGGAAATCCTGCCAAAGCCCTGGATGCTGAAAAGCACATCACACTGGAGTGTGCTTCACTGATGCGTTCAAACACAACTCCTGGTGAGTTTCAGTCTATGTTATCTTATGTAATGTGATTCATGAAATTTATACTTCATATGTGTTGTCAGTTTATGATTTGTTACTAATTGCCGTTTCTTTTAATTCAGAACCACAAATGTCAACATCAGGCCCATCATCAACACCAGTTGAAACACAAGACAGTTTATGGGAACATTTTGACAATCGTATCCGTGAGACCCAGATGATACACAATCCTACAGCTGATGCCACAGTGGAAGTGAAAAAATACCTCAGCTGATGAGTTTTTGCCCAGAACTCATGATCCTCTAACTTACTGGAAAGAGAGAGCAGTAATCTTTCCTCATTTGTATGTCCTAGCTAAAAAATATCTTTGTATGCCAGCAACAAGTGTCCCTTGTGAGAGAATTTTTTCAAAGGCTGGAGAAATTATCTGTAAAAAAGAAGTAGGCTGAGTCCTTCAACAGCAGAGAAATTAATATTTTTGAATAAAAATCTATAAGAAAGGGAGACATTGTGGCTTGATTTATTTTTATTAATATTCATTTTTCATGACCAAAATCACATTATGCAATGTGAAGAGACTACAGGTTACAAGCTTCATATATTACAAAAATACAATAAAAAAAAAAACCAACACATTTTTTTATTAGCTCTTTGTAAAGGTTGTTTCAGATCAACACCTGCAAGTGACCACTAGGTGTCACCGTGGAGACGGGTTTCGGATTGATTCGAAGCCTCGAAACAAAATGGCACATTTGCTTCGACTGTTTCATTGCTTCACGAAGCCTCGATCTGCCCATCTCTAGGTAAGTGTTTCCAACCTTCAGTGTTCCTTGTGGAATTTACTGGAGCGGTCTGGTCTTCTGTAGAGAGCACAACCAGAAGCTTGTCTCCCAGGCCTTACACACTCCCAAACTGTGAAGAAGCCCTTCAGCTCATCAGACCCTGATCAGTCTCAGGTGTGCGGGAATGTGGTGTATTGAGGGGTGGAGTTCCCAACTCCACCAGCAGATGGAGCCATAGCTGTTAGTGGCTGCAGCCACCTCAGGGAAATGTAGCGGCCGTCCAAGACACAGCCTCTTGTGACATCACATGCTCAAACTGAATAAAGGCTGAGCTTATAAATTGATTTGACCATCTCTACTTCCCTGTTAATGTATTATTCAATTTAACAATCTCTACATCAGGGGTCTGTTTAAATAAAAAAATTAATTTATAGAACTTTTAATATTTGTCGCAAAGTGGACGAGTTTACTTATTTGTTTCTAAAACATTACCCGTTTACATGCTAAAAGAGTCATGATGCGGGTCTCCAGGATGGTTTGACTTTCAGCACACAACTGAATAACACAGACTGCATGAATATGATAAATGATTACTGCAAGAGTTAGATTAATATACTGGTGCAAAGGGACTTCAACATTTCTAAATTGCACAAATAAAAAATACATTTACATATTCGTCTCTGGCTAGCTTTTGCTCGCATGTCAATGATGCTGAGATCTACTTTTACATTTAATTTAATCACTGAGAAGGTTTACCTGCAAAACATCACCAAACATCACCCTCAAGAATGGACACAGAGTAGCCGAATAACACTTTTCCTTGAGCAGAATATTGCACTACAGGTCGCTAAATTAAATTTGTTCAAGGGGGAAAGCGAGATAGAAAAAGTGCACTAGCGTGCATGGTTGCCAGATTGCACAAGTAAGTATTACATTAGGCGGAATATTTCCAATTTGCACAATTATATATCTCAAACTGGGGGTTATGCATCTCTTATCTGGCAACACTGAGCATGTTAAACGCTTGTGGAGATGTGTTAGTTGCAATGCAGGTTAACTGAAATATCCAATTAAAAATAAAAACGCTTTTATGATAAATGAGCCGCAGGCCACATTAAACCATGTGGAGGGCCTGATCCAGCCCGCGGGCCGTATGTTTTCCATGTCTGAGCTAGAATGTAAGGTGCATGAGAAGTGCCCGACAAGACAGCCAGATATATGGCAAGTACTACAGGAAGTGTGGGGTGAAAGGTCATCTGAGTATCCGGACAAACTGACAGCTAGAATGTCAAGGATCTGCAAAGCTGTCATTGCTGCATGTGGAGGATTTTTTGATGAGAACTCTTTGGAAGTAGTTTAAGTTCTGAACATTTTTAAATTGTAATAGTAATTTTTCACGTTATTAATGTCCTGACTATACCAAAAGTACCGGAGTGGTGGTGGTGTAGTGGTCTAATCACATAACTTGTAATCTGATAATCAGAAGGACACTGGTTCAAGCCCCACAGCCACCACCATTGTGTCCTTGAGCAAGGCACTTAACTCCAGGTTGCTCCGGGGGGATTGTCCCTGTAATAAGTGCACTGTAAGTCGCTTTGGATAAAAGCGTCTGCCAAATGCATAAATATAAATGTAAATGTAAATTTCTTTCCATAAGATCAAAATCTGTATTCCAAACTTTTGGCCTCCTGTGTTGATATATTTATATACACAGTATACACTGATGTTACATTACAACATTATGACTGCCTGCCTAATATGCTGTTGGACCTCTGCTAAAACAATGGTGACCTGCCAAGGCATGACTCAACAAGAACCCTGAAGGTGTCTTGTGGTATCTGTCACCAAGACTTCAGCAGCAGATCCTTCAAGTGCTGTCAGTTGTGAGGTGGAGCAGCCATGGATCAAACTTGTTGGTCCAGCACATCACACAGATGCTCAATTGTATTGAGATCTGGGGAATTTGGAGGCCAGGGCAATGTGTGCAGTGGGCGCATTATCCTGCGGAAAGAGGCCACTGTTATTAGGGAATGCCCTTGCCATGAAGGGTTGTACCTGGTCTGCAACTATGTTTAGGTAGGTGGCACGTGTCAAATTGACGTTCACATGAATGGCCGGACCCAGGGTTTCCCAGCAGATCTTTGCCCAGAGCATCACACTCCCTCCACGGTCTTGTCGTCTTCCCACAGTGCATTCTGGTGCCATCACTTCCCCAGGTAAACGGCACACATGTACATAGCCGTCCACGTGATGTAAAAGAAAACAGAACTCATCAGACCCGATGAACTTCTTCCACTGTTAAAAGGTCCAGTTTCGACGCTCGTGTGCCCATTGTAGGTGTTTTCGACAAAGGACAGGGGTCATCGTGGGCTCTCTTACCGGTCTGCTGCTATGCAGCCCCATATGCAGCAGGGTGCGCATGACTGATAAGTCCTATTATAAGCTACTGAGCTCATTATTGTGTGTTGTGACACATTCCTCCCGTAACCATCATTAAAAGTTTCTGTGACTTGTGCCGCAGTAGACCTTCTCTCGGTTCGGACTGGACAGGATAGCCTTTTTTGCCCTCGTGCATCGATGAGCATTGGGCACCCAACACCCTTTTGCTATTCTGTGGTTTGTCCCTCCTCGGACCTCTGTCGGTAGGTACTCACCTCTGCTGACCGGGAGCACCCCACAAGCCTTGTCGTTTCAGAGATGCTCTGACCCAGTCGTCTGGCCATAACAATTTAGCCTTTATCAAAGTCGCTCAGGTCTTTCATCCTGCCCATTTCTCCTGCATTCAACATGTTGACTACGAGAACTGATTGTTCACTTACCATCTAATCTACCCAGACTATGATATGTGGCCTTGTTAGGAGATGATCAACGTTATTTGCTTCAACTGTGAGAGGTCATAATGTTTTGGTTCATCAGTGTATTCATGTCTATGTACATTTATGTCAGACAGATGGTCTTTGGCTGCAGCATTGCATCTCATTCTTTTAGCGTTTGCTACGCTGTTCACAGGCTTCATCAGCTTTGCTTTTATTTGAAAATGCCAATGAGTTTACATCACTTACTTAAAATTAACATTTTAATTTTAGGGTGAACTATCCCTTTAATCCCATGTTACAGAATGATCTCACTCTGATTAAGTCAAACTTTTGAAATTTCAGCCTCCACCTCAAGATTGCATTTGCGTTTTTGTGTAAGAGCTGACTTACTTGTCCTCCACCCCAGTGGCTCCCAGCAGCTCCAGGTCTTTCTCGATGAAGTTGAAGACCTCAGCCAGCCGCTCCTCTCTCTGCTGTAGTGCTGTTCTGGCTTCATGGAGCCGTCTGTCTACTTCCTTATACTCATCCACACTAAAGTGTCTGCAGGCCACCACCAGCGTCCTCAAACCCTTCTACAAAAGATAAAGACAAGGAAAAAAACATATGACGTGTGCCGGGGCTACACAATACCAATACCAGTGAATTCGTATTATTCTCCATATGAATTTTGATACCACTGCTAAAACGAATATGCTTAAAGTTTTCTTTCTTTTTTGTTTTACTGCAAATAGCACATTGCATCTGAAACAGAGGCAAAGAAGTTGTTTGAGAGCAACAACCCCAAGCACCATGTCCATAATTAAGCTAATAATTTTAAGCACATAAATTGAGAGTATTCAGTGAATGCAGGATCATTTCAATGTGGCCATTGTTTCTTAACACATCCCATCAGTGTAAGTTTTACCATGCATTCCAAACGGGATAAATCTGCCTCCACATGGCACTTCAAAAGGGATCGTTCCAAACCAAAGGGCTCAGAAATAGGTGCTTCAAAGGGCCCTTCAAAATGGGCATTTCTGTAGGGTTTAACACTGGACACTTTGCTGCCAAGCAGGACAGGAGCATCAAAACCGGATGTCAAAAATCCGGATGCAATCTTTTTCTATAAACAAAAATATGTGACATCCCTGCATCTCCATAGTCTATAAAAGCTTTTATTATTATAATTAACTTTTTTAACTGAATTTTAATCCGCTGGTTTTTTGTTTGAATCTGGCAAATGTTTTTGTTAATTTATTGTAAATTTGCTGGATCAGTTATTCTAAAGGAGTTTAAATAAAATAATAATACACAGTGGCATTTTATTTATTTAATAAATGCACTATGCATTTGGTTATTGGTTTATTTTTTATTAAAATAAAACACAATGTTAAATTTTTCATAAAGATTTAAATAATTTATTTTTGGTTTACATTCTGAAAGCAGTTAGTGAAGCAAAATCATGTGTATATATATTTCTGATTAGGTGCAAGTGATGTTAATTAGTGTCAGCCTTTGTATGACAGCAGCGGCTCCTTTGGCTTGGATAGATGATTTTGAAGTGCATTCCGAATTACCAATATTTTTTAACCCTTCACCCTTCAAACCTCCAAGGCTCTCATTCTGGAGGATAAACCCTTTGAAGGGATTAGGGTGTAGGGATGAGCCTTTCGGAATGGAACGCACCCTTATTCTCTGAGGATTGCTGAGTTTATGCGTGTTATCATGTGATGATGAGTACGACTGTAGTCACTCTCATGGATATAGTTCTGAGCACAACTGATAACTCCTATTATCAGCGACTGAGCTTATTATCAACACACATTATCAACAACATTCACAAGACATCCATGTCATTAGAAAAACTGAACTAACATTTTCACATGTTCTAAAAAGAATGTGAGTGCTGCTGAACTATGCAAAACTCACCAACAAACTTTGTGTGTTGAATGCCAAAGAGAGATTGGTTGCAAGGGTGTTCTAAGTTGTTGCTATGGTGTACTGGGAGGTTGCTGGGGAGTAATTAGGGCATTACAATGTGAATGCAAGGGGGATTGTAAGGGTGTTCTAAGTTGTTGCTATGCAATTGTTAAGATGTTCTTGGAGATTACTAAGGAGTCACAAGGGCATTGCTATGTGGTTGCAAATGTGTTAGAAGTTGATGCTATTTGGTTGTTAAGGTGTTTTGGAAGGTTGTTAGGGAAATTATTAGGGGTATATATAGAATCCACATATTGCTATGTGGATTCTAGTGTGGTTTCAAGGGTGTTCAGGGATGCTTCTATGGAGTCACTACAGTGTTGCTATGGTCGCAAGTGTGTTCTAAGTGAAAGAAAATGAAAACCAGAAAGCAACAGTGATCCAAGGAGGATGTTTTAAAAGCTCACCAGAGCAAACTCATCGACATGTACTCTGGATTTTTCAATCTCTCCGCTCTTGGCATAGGGGAGAATGGCTGATTCTGCTCCTTTTGTGAATAGCACCTTTTCACCTAATGGGAGGCAGCAGGTCATTAGGTCAGTCCTCATGTGTTGCAGTCACATAATAAACAGTGTTCAGTGTCACATGCCTGATGGAGTCTGCAGTATTACGCTCATTCTTCTGCGGTTTGCATCAAACTCAAGAACGTGAAGGAGTTTGTACCTGTGTACAGAACGACAGCTGTTACATAATCAACTCTAAAAGCTATTATGAGATATTATATTGGATAAATTTCAATATATATTACAAATGCAAAATGCATTGTACTTCTCTGCTTTTCCAAATGTTTTTATCTCGAGGTTTTCTCCATTGCTGCCTGTGAACATGACCCCCATCCTGCAATTAAAAGGATTATTGGTAGACAGATATATCGCCATGGCTGCATCGTCCAAAATGTTATTCCGTTCGGTCAATTCAATTTCATTTACAAGCTTTGACTGTGCTGAGAATCACCAATCCCAGTTTGTTTTGTTGTTATGTGCCATCGTGTTACAACAATAATAGACCAGCGTGCAACACAGTCTCATTTAAACAGTACCGCCGGCTCAGGAGACGGGCACAAGCTTGTGATGCTGAGTGCTCAACAGCTCACAATAACATTTAAATGTCTAAAAGAGAAAAAGCCAAAAAGTACTAAAACTTATATCATATACCGTTTACAAATATGCAGATTTTCAAAGATTTTAGAATATTTGCGCAAATCTAGCAATTTCTTCTTTTGAAGCGCTTATAGATCTTCCTCTCAAACCCATTCTATCAGCCTGGATCAAAACCATGTCCCTCGAACTCTCGAATTCTGCACGACGGTCAGTCCGTGACAAAAGCAGGTGGTGATTCGTGCCATGTTAACTGGAAGCAGTCAGTTGCTTTAGCTGGATCCGCACGAGAGAGCGATTATTAAACTGCAAGGGCTGCGATTTAATTAAACGAATAGTCAGCACATGCTGCTCGCTGCGCTTGATTTATGTGTGCAGACCTGTTCTCTGTAGTGTACTACACATAATCTGAACATGCATAAACTTTATGGTAGTGTTTCCTGAGCAGGTCTGTGCTTAAAAACAAAACAAAAAAATCCCTCTCGTGCTCAAGAGTTAACAGACATGATCCGGAATTACTAATTGCACATTTGCGTAATTTCAAATATTCTAGGCTGCTTAAAGTTACCATCCACATCTAACGTAACCCCCATAATAATGGATTTCTGTGCATAGATGAATGAATGAGAAAATTTGACTGCATTAGAATGTAATTGTCAACTCTGCTACTAACAGAAACTTCTGTTTCTATTAAAATAAAGGACTGAGTGTTTAACCAGACTGCATAGAAATGCCACAAACAAGTTAAGCAATTATTACAGAAATATGGTACTATTGTTTAATAAGAATAATAATAATGATTAATATTATTATTGTTGTTGTATTAGGTCTTTTTGTGAGAAAATGTGATCACTAATGCACAAATACCGTCTGTGGTGACAGGATTACTATGTGCACTGTTGTTATTTCCTTCGTCCTTTTATTAATATGTTTTAACAATTTCTATATGGGATGACTAAACAGAAACCAGGAGAAGCTGCTATCTACTATCTAAAACATAAAAATGTAATTGTATGTTTTACTGATTTCTTTTCCAGAAGTTCTGTGTGAAATTGTGTATATATTATACTAAATAAAAGTTTATTTAATTTTTAGCAATTTCATGTACGTGTAATTTACTATGTGTAATATCTTACAGTATATGTTGGCATTATATTGGCTTATCAGCCATCCTGCTCTCTATCAGCATCGGCCATTAAAAACCCCATATCAGTCGATCACTACACACGGAATAGAAAAAGTTTAACCTTAACTTTATCCTGGTCCTCACACAAAGATAACGTGTGGCTTCAGAACACTTGGAATATAGCGTATTAAATATTGTCAAGCAACATTTTTTTAGACGACTGAGAAACCAGTGCTACATCAGCTGTGCTCTTACCTCTTGGTGGCTTCCACGAGGGCTTTCTCATCAGGAGATGAGGCATAATACTCCATCTGTGGCGAGAAGCCATTGGCATGTGAGAACGGGTCTCCCAGTCCATCTGTTTGATCATAACTGATCTGCACTGTGTGACACAGTGAGACGGCTTTCAAGAACAACTCGTGTTCTCTGTTCTGAAATATGTCCACACACAAACATAGAATTAAATACCTATTACAATGAGTTCTTCACTAGATTTACCAAAGTTTGCCTGGTTCTCACAAACAGAACTGCAATTTTTGTTTTTTCACGCCGGTCAATTATTGTTGCATAATCCCAGTGATAAACCCACCACTAAATGGCACATAAAGTAATGTTCCAGGTACAATACAAGTTAAACTCAATGGACAGTATTTGTGGCATCATAATGATTACCACTCAAATTAATTTCAACTCGTTCCTCCTTTTCAGTAAAAAAAAAAGCAAAAATCGAGATTACAGTTGATGGGGACAAAAGTGAAAGTGGACACTTTTTGGAGGGTTTAAACAAAGAAACAAGAAACAAGAATTAATTCTACTGTTAAAATATATGTATTATTTTAGCAGTAAAGTTGTTTAAATCACAATTCTTACAGTCGTTTTAGGGTTTGGGTGTTTGTTGACTACATCATGGTAACAAAGTTGTGAAATTGGCTATAACTTTACACTGAAACAGTTTGTAAGTGATTTTATCACACTTAAATCATATTTAAACACATATTTGCAGCTTCTATGGTTCTAAAATGAAGCAGGAAGTTCAAAGATGTCCAGTGAAGATGAATGAGAATTGTATTTTTAAGATTTCAATTTATCACAGTTTTGAATTACTGAGCAATGCGTATCGTGACTCATATATCAATATAACATCGCATTGCCAGGTCCCTGCTGATTCCCACCCATAGGTTGAATACATGAAATGTAACCTTACCAGACAAGGCACAGATCCATCTAGCGTGTCTTCTGTCATTCCTTCAGGGACGAGCTTCCCGTTGATCTCCTGGTATTTGATGCCGTTGATGGAACATTCTCTGAACTGCATCTCATTCTCGGTGAGAGTTCCCGTTTTGTCTGTGAAAACGTACTCCACCTGGGGCACAACATTAACATATTATTACACAAATTACAGCTAGTGTTGTACCTTACTGGGCAAACAGTAAGCACACACCTGGCCGAGCTCCTCGTTCAGGTCTGATGTGTTGACTTGAGCCTTTTGATCACTCTCCTCATGGTACAGATCCAAGTCCCAGCCGATGAAAAAAGAGCCCAGAAACTTCTGCAGCTCGACTGTCACATACAGTGAGATGGGGATGATGAAGTTGTACAACACCAGGAAAGCCAGGAAGTCTGAAATGAACTTCAAAATCTGTGAAGAGAAGAGAGCCATACATCTTTGGAAAAAACAAAAGTGCAAAACAAGCATTTCTTATCATGAGTGATGTGGGCCATCAAAGAGTGAGACATGCTGCCTGGTATCACATATGTTGGGTTAACACACTGTGAATTTAATTGTGAATTCATTTTCACAGTCATCATGAGTTTAGAGAATGCTTTAATGTAGTGATGCACCAAAATGCAGCACTGAAAATGCCATGGGTCTCAATAGTCGCGTTTCCACTATCAGACCAAATGAGAGCCTGTTAGTGCATGCCAGGGCCAGTTGCATTCCCAGTCACTTTCGGGGCCTCCTCTGGACCAACAGCCAATGGCCTTTGGCCCAGAGATTACCCTTGTGCCAAAAAGGCCAACCAAGGATTGAGGCAGGTTCTATGTCAAAGGTTTCGCTGAACTTGTCAGGATATGTGTCCAGCGCACAACGGTACAGGATTGGGAAAAACACCCAAATGGACTAAGCGGTGCCCAAAGAAATTACTTTCCATGGTTCAGTGAACTTTCATAGATGGTGTGCTGGGCCATCGTTAGTGGAGAGACCACTCGGGACACAATGGCAATTACAGTCGATGAGTTGTCAACACTAACTAATCTTGCTGTTAACATTCAAAATAAACTTGATATTCTAGATAACCAGATAACATGATACCTCAGAATGAGCTTCCCTCTTGCTTGTGAAGTGGGCGGGAAGTGTAATGTTGGCACCAGGGCAGCGTATTAAGGGAGGGTTTGAGGGCAACAGTGCGGCAACAGGTCCGAGGTGCTGGCCAGTTGATAGCATTGGTTCACACTGGCCCAATAGTGGAAAAGCGGCTAATGACAAATATGAGCTCAATGTAACACACTAGTTACTTTTTTTTATTGTTATTGGTTACTTTTTGTGGTGATGGGATTTGTGAATAGCATAGCATAGTTAATTATGACACCTTTTAAGTCCCTGTGAATTGGTTTGAAAAACAAAACATGATTTGCTACTTGGTATTGCTAGTAACAGGCAGGCGGTATTAGAGGGAGAGACATTCTCATTCTAAAGCATGTGATTGGACAATATGAGTGATTGCAGTGCGAGTCATCAATATTTTTGGACCGTATTTCTAGTTTCCAGAAAAGTCTTTTCAATATAGCTTATCTGCTAAAAGTGCATTTTGTCAACAATTAGGAGTACACTAGCATTTTGCTTTAAGGCTTAAAGAAAAACTAAAAGCCACACAATTTGAATTCATTTAAAAATGGGTTTTATTTTCAACCTCTGTATTTAAAACTGGACTCTTTTGTCATTGTTTTGCAATACCACCAGGAGGAAAAGTTACCTGCACTTTGCATCTGGTAATAAACTACATGTTTGGTTATAAACTTCTCATTGGCATTGTAACAAACCTGAAATACAATTGAATTGGCTAATTTATATTTTAAATACGACAGCAGATAGAAAAGTGTTTCTAAATGCCTGACGAAGGTCTCTGACCTTGTGTGATTTAATATGAAATCTACAAAGAAATTTAATAATGAAAATCCCATAAAATGAATAACAGAAACTTTGACAATAAGAAGAAATGTTTAGTTATTCCAAACAAAGGCTTATTTAAAAATAGTATTATGTATTTATTGATTTTGGCCCATAAATGTTTTTTGTAATTTGAATGGAAAAAAACTGTTATTTGGTTAACTGGTTAACCTTACCATATACAGTTGAAGACAAAATGAATGACAAAATGATTAGCCCCCCTATTAAATTTTTATTCTTTTTCAAATATTTCCCCAAGTGATGTTTAACAGAGCAAGGGGATTTTAACACAGTATTTCTTATTATATTTTTCCTCTTGAGAAAGCCTTATTTCAATTTGCCTGGAATAAAATAATTATTTAAAACAATTTAAAAACTGCTAAGGTCAATATTATTAGCCCCCTTAAGAAATTAACTAATAGTAAATTAGTTTGATTGCCTACGGAACCAACCACTGTTATCCAATGACCTGCCTAATTAACCTAATTAATCCCCCAAGTTGCACTTCAAATTGAGGATTAGTATCTTGCAAAACAACTAGTGAAGTCATATAAAACTGTCAAAATTTTTTTTTCTTAAGACAAAAGAAATTTGTTTAGACTTGAGAAAAATAATTGTTAATACTCACAAAGCAGGAGAAGGATATACACGTCAGGATATCAAAGCTTTTTCAGGTGTCAAGAACTGCCGTGAGAAGTATTATCAAGAAGTTTGAAGAGACCCACACAGTGAAGAACAGGAAGGGCAGAGACAGGAAGCGAAAGATTTAAAAAACCTTGGAAAGAAAACTGGTGAGAGAGGTTTCTAATGACCCAAGAACAACTGCCAAGACACTAGTGAATGATTTAGCCAAGTCTGGGGTTGAAGACAGTCACTAGAGCCCTGCACAGGAATGGACTGCGAGGTTGCAGACCAAGAAAAACTCCACTTCTGAAGAAGAGACACCTCCAAGCTAGAATGAAGTTTGCCAAGGACAACCTAGAGAAAAATATGCATACTGGAAACGTGTCCTTTGGTCAGATGAGACAAAACTAGAGCTCTTTGGCCATAGAGATGTTGGGAGAAAGAAGGGAGAGGCGCTCAACCCAAAGAACACCATTCCCACAGCGAAACATAGCAGTGGGATTATAATGCTGTGGGGATGTTTCAGTGCGTCTGGAACTGGGAATCTCATCAGGGTCCAAGGAATAATGAAAAAGGAAGACTACGAGAATATTTTGAAAGACAACCTTTTTTTTTCAGCAATCTGCAACAAAACTTGGTTTGGGTCGACATTTCGTCTTCCAGCATACCTCACTTCTGGTGAATTACTACCTCCAAACGAGCAAAGTGAATGTCCTTGAGTGGCCTGCACAAAGCCCAGACTTGAATCCCATACAAAATCTGTGGGCCACACTGAAGACTACAGTCCATGCCAGGAGACCAACAAATCTGGAGGAGCTTGAGAGATTTGCTAAGGAGGAATGGGCTGCGACTCCTCAGGAGAAATGCCTAAAACTTGTTGAGAACTACAACAAATGACTAAAGGCTGTTATCAAGCAAAAGGGATACACTATTGACTATTAACATCAGAGGGCTAATAATTTTGACCTGTAGATTTTTTTATTTGTGGTTATAATTTTGTTTCTATTTGTATTATAAACACTCTAAGTTGCCTAAATAAACTATTATGTTTAGAAATGCTATGTTGAAAAAAAGCTTTGCTCCATTAAAAAGCACATGGGAATTATTTGAAAAATAACTAAATATTTCATAGGGGGCTAATCATTTTGTCTTCAACTGTACGGTAAAATATTATATTATATTTAACAAGAAAATGCATGTAATTTTTATGGTAAAATATTGTAAAAATATATACATTTGTCTTTAAATATAATGTATGATTTACCTTACAGTTAATAGTTTAAATGTATATTATGTGCAATGCATGTGCATTTATGGAAAACTATTGTTCAAATTACAATGAAAAACAATCGGTTGTTTCAGAAGTCCCAGCGTGACCCAACCCATTTCATTATATTATATTGAAACTCATTATATTATTATTGAAATGTTGTGTTTTTTGACATAAGTTTTATATATTGGGGTGTTTTGTTACATTTCATCTTGATTAGTTAGTTTATTCATTATTTTAGTGTAATCTGTATTATCCTGATTGTGTTTTGTGTTACACAATTTCTGTTACCTATCCACAATTATAGCAGATTTACAGTAATGTTGTTCCAGTAGCTTGGTATTTTAACATTACATCATTTAATGATACAATGGTCATGAACCATAAAATATACAGGCACCAAAATTACATCCCATAATGCCTGAAATGTTGCCACTATATTTTTAGTGTGAATTTCTGGTAACCAGCTGACATTTTTCCCATACATTTCTGTTTTGTGCAGAGAATTGAAAAGAGTTTTTACTTTTGCTGCATCACTACAGAGAAGATATAGTGACCTGGCTGCTGTTTCTCTCTTGGTCTGTCTTTTCATTGTAAAAAGGCTCATTCCACTTGTTCTCTGTCTGCCAGGCATACTTTAGAATAGTGCTGAGGACAGCTTCAAACAGCAGAATACCCAAGTAGATGATGAGAAATGTATTCATGGATCTGCACAAGAGTCAAGAGAGAGAGATTATGTTGAGGTAATAGACTGCTCAGGGAAAGAAGTCATGTGAATGTGGAAGTAAATTATACTTCTCTACTGCAGAGCGCTTTTGGGATTTGCACTTGTAGTTCAGAGCCATCTTGGACTCCATGCCCGTATACACTGCCACACCTACATGATACAAAATTTATTATTATCATATCATCAACATAAAAACTGTGAATCAAATTCCATGTGGGTAGTGATATAATAGAAACCAATAATATCACAGCCATTTAATAGCAATCCAATTAATTTCATAGAGATAAAATAAAGTTATCCCGCTAAATATTCAGTCACATTTGTGCATTGTGAATACATTTAACAAGTAGTTTCTTTCTATAAGGTCAAAAATACAATTAATACACAATAAAATGCACATGCTGTACCAAAAATCTCTTTGGTGTTTTTTAATCTTGCTCCTCGAAGCAGAAGGTTCTCTGGTCCTAAAGGCCTGAAAAATTTATTAAAAAAAGAAGTTTAAAATCAACAAACACAGCCTTCTATATTAAACCATACTCAGCACACAATGACTAGTGAGCTGTCTAAATAAGCAGAATTTTAATGCATCATAGGTGTGTTCCTAACAAAGATACGTTCTTTTGGTCAAATAATTTGTGGAGAAAATGGGCTTAAGTGTCCTGAACATAATGTAACATGCAAATAATATTAACTGTCCTAAATGTAGGCAGTATTAAGAAAGTTATTAAAAAAGAAATCCATTACAAAGTACAAATGTATTTTCTAAAATGGTTATCATATTATATTAATGATCACTTAATATAAAAAGTAATCACATTACTAGTAACTAAGTTACTTTCCCTTTGATTCTTTTACAATACTGTTTATATTTCTTCCTTGTTTATTGTTGTACAGAAGTCATTCACTCAGCAACACACATTCACGTACATATAAATATAATGCATTTTTTTTAATCCATTCTACATAAATAATGTACTTAAAAGTAATTCAATTATTTGAAGGTCAGCAACTGTAATCTAAATAAGGCAGCTGACTAGGGTTTGGAACAGAGCCAACCAGTCATTCAAATAGATTATATATTTGCATTGCCGATCTGCTTCTCTAATAATCATTCTTTCTATTTTTTCCAGTGTAAACTGCTTTATGTCGGATCTGAAGCAAGTCTCACCTCACTATCTCCTCTCCTTGTTGGGTCACGGTCATTCTCCCAACAAACCTGAGGGGAGAGAGCATGTGCTTTGTCAGAATACAGTAATGGGAGAGCCATACTTGGGTCAATAGCAAATGTAGGTGTATAATCGCTGAAAAATGATTGTGGATGAGCACAATAGTAAAGCTGTGTAAGATTTGCTACACGTGAGGAATCAGGATATCAGTGATGTAGTTTCTGAATGGTTTACAGTTGGTACCTATATAAGTCTGCCTCCGGCTGCTGGCACTCCACCACCGCCTGCAGAGACTCCAGCCGTGACACCGACTGAGACACAGCCGTTTCTGGCACTGCAAAGTGGGTCTACATATCAGCAGAGAAAACAAATTCAGTTTAACATTCAAGACAATGATCATGACCACAGGGCTTTATATTTTTGAAATGGATTGAATTTCTGCGATGTCGTGCCAGGCAGCGCAGTCAACAAATAGGTCAAAAATTATTCTTATTGTAGTATACAAAGCCGCCATTTTATTAGCTTACAATTTGGCCGAGGGTGTCACACACCTACCAAATGTTGTGCTTAAAGGAATGGTTCACCCAAGAATGAAAATTTGCTGAGAATTTACTCCCATCTTCATCAAAACAGAATTTAATTGGGTGATTGTGTATTTATCCCCTAAGGGCTCGCTGTAGAAAGCGTTAGGTGCTTATGTGAGAAAATTAGTTGCGTTCAATAAACATAATGTTCCGTCTGTGATTGCTCTGATTTCTACATTTTATTGTCAATACTCCTCGAATATCATGGTGTCGTGTCTGGTGTGGACAGGCAGATAGCTTGTCGCTGGAATCTTAGCGCATTGCGTCTGGTTAGGACAAGGTGCTACACAGAACCCTGTTTCTAAAAATTCAAATATAATTTGAATTTAAATATTATGTAATTAAATATAATTTCTTTGTGCAAAATATAGTTTCTTGTTTTTTTATATTGATTTCGGGGTGAAATATGACATGGAGCAGTTCTTGACAGATTTAATAGATGTGTTTGTTTGGGCAGCAAGCACATCTCCGTCGCTAAACGCAATTGCTAATTAACTTTAAGAAATGTAAGGTTTAGGTTTATCAACAACATCTTGTGGCATGATGTTCATTACATCACTTTTTCATCACTCAGAGTATTTACAGCAATTCTCTTACAATGGAAGATTAGCAGGTTATCGTATAGCACTAAATGCATAACAAATATTGTTCATCAAACTGGTGTTAAAAAATCATCTTTAAAATTATGTCATGCCCAGCTAAAAAATAAAATGAACCCAGTTGGGAAATTCTCACAAAAAACTCGTCAAGCCGGTTTTCGGCACCAGTGTAAAGCAGTCAATGGAAAGGAGGCGAGAACTGGCTTGACGATACAAATAATAGTTTAATAATAAACTGAAATAAAAGACAAACACACATGACGGATATGTCCGTAAACTATCTCTCTCTCTCTCTCGCACAATCCTCCGCATTCGGCCTTTATCCCTCTCGGAGGTTTGATTAGCCTGATAAGGGACCGGGTGTGTATGATCACGACCCAGCCCCGCCCTCCGCCCTGCCACAATCCATAACACTCTTCCAATTATCTGTGTTTCTTTGTCCACTCTAACCTTTTCTTTTTGTTTTTCTGTTTCAAAAGTGGCTTTTTCTTTGCAATTCTTCCTTTAAGGCCTGCACCCCTGAGTCTTCTCTTTACTGTTGAATATGAAACTGGTGTTGAGCGGGTAGAATTTAAAGAAGCTGTCAGCGGAGGACATGTGAGGTGTCTATTTCTCAAACTAGAGACTCTGATGTACTTATCCTCTTGTTTAGTTGTACATCTGATCTTCCACATCTCTTTCTGTCCTTGTTAGAGACAGTTGTCCTTTGTCTTTGAAGACTTTAGTGTACACCTTTGAATGAAATCTTCAGTTTTTTGGCAATTTCAAGCATTGTATAGCCTTTGTTCCTCAAAAGAATGATTGACTGACAAGTTTCTAGAGAAAGCGGTTTCTTTTTTGCCATTTTTTACCTAATATTGACCTTAACCCTCTGGGGTCGACGGACACTATTCATTTGGTAATGTACTGAGACGATCAATGAAAATGGTGAACTGAAAAATTTAAATCAATTAAATACTGTGCCGTAAAAACAAAGTTCATTCACTTTTCTGTGTGTTTGAAAGACAGCATGATACACAAGTGAGAAAACTCCTGGATAGTGACGAAGAGTTACAATTTTCCTCAGAAGAAGAGCGGGACTCCGATGAACATTTGTATTTTTAAGTGAGACTTGATTCAGACGAGGATACAATTTCGGACAAGTAAGTCATTTAGTTTTAATTAGTTGACATGCTATTTTATATAAACATGTATATATTTTACTAGTGGGACTGTTTCCAGACTTGCCAGCCAGGATTCAGAGTATTGACATTTGAAATATGTCCTAATAAGCAAGTTTTAGTTGCATTTAAATGCTGTTTCGGATAAAGCAGACATTGAAATTGTATGCTGTATGATATTAATATGATATGTAATATGATATAAAAATAATATGAATGCTTAGATTATATTTTAACTAGTGTTTATGCTGCCTCATTATCATCAACAAAGCTTGTGCTTGCAAATATGTGTTCAGGTTAAATGAGTAAAATGCACTCAGCATATTATAATGATTTCTGAAGGATCATGTGACACTGAAGACTGCAGTAAAGATGCTGAAAATTCAACTTTGATCACAAATTGTATTTTACAATATATTCAAATAGAAAACTGTTCTTTTAAATTGTAAAAATAGTTCACAATATCAGTGTTTTTACTGTATTTTGGATCAAATAAATGCAGTCTTGGTGAGCAGAAGAGACTTCTTTTAAACAGTAGTGTAGGTCTAAATTTAAGTCTTTATGTAAATCTGAATGTATGGTCAGATTACTACTTTTAACTTAAAACTTGATTTTAATCTTTAAGTCTCCTCATATTCATTCTCTTTCTGTCACAATCCTCATTGATAGGCCCAGGGGAGGGTCTTTTGTCTCCTCAGGTGTGAATTACAATCAATATTCATGATAGTTCACGCCTCCTCGCATATGACCTTTCTAACACTAAAAGTGTCTTACAAAAGTTCAATTACTATATTGTTTTGTATGAATGAGAATGGTTTTCACATCATTTTGTAGCAAAAACTCTAGGCTACAAGATCCAGTTCTCAAAAGGCTTGTGGACAAATGTTTAGTATGTGTTATATGGCCTTATTTCAATGACTTAAAAATTTTGATTTAAAAAAACCAAGCATACACGTTATTTTCTCAAAAATACAAATATGTACACACATGTTGCTCACATATTATTGTACCCCAGTTTGTGCTGAATACAGTGTTATCAGACTTTAGCCATTAATGTGTTTTTAAGCAACTGAAAAAAGCACAAATGTTAAGGCATGTCAAAACTATCCAGAGCCCAAAACACCCTCAGACCCCAGAGGGTTAAGACAAGCCAGTCTATTGCATACTGTGGCAACTCAAAATCAAGCACAGCCTGAGTCTGCTGCAGCTTTCCTGGAGTTTGACATGTGTGTCCCTTCGCCAGCAGCCGCAGACCTCCCTGACCTCTCCCCAGTTGCCTTTTTCTTTCCCTTGCACTCACCGCAAACTCATTCCCCTCCCCATGGGCCACCGTTGACTCGGATCCTGCCACAGTGGCCGGCACTGTACCATGCCACTTCCCAGAGGTTGGTCTAGCCCTTTATTTGGTGGCCATCGAGCCAGGTCATGGTCCTCTGTCTGCCCCCCTTGACCCGCACCCGTCTTGAAGCTGCCTGACCCCACTGCCTTCCCAGTGCCATCTGACCCCACTGTCATCCCAGTTCCCTTACCTACCTCATTTCGTACTATAGTTCCTGACATAAAGAGCCTTAAGTGAAAAGAGATTTTGACTACATCATTGGTGTTGCAAAAGCTAATAAAACAAGTAACAAGAAAAAAATTCCACCATCAGGCTAGTAGTTCTTAGCACAGTGAGGAATGATTCCAGAAGCAATTCCACTTGTGCAAGGCTAGGCACAGCACAAATATAAATCGCGCTATAAAAACGGTTTATATTTGTGCCGTGGTGGAATGGCTTTAGTTCGTGGTGACTCTCGCATTTGCCAACACCAAGGTAACTCATTTGACTTCTAGGCAGTTGGAAAATTTTGCTATGGTGAGGTTAATAAAATGTACTAAATGAAGTGGATGTTTGGTACATCATGATTTTATGATGGTGGTTTAATTAGTATATTAGATTATTTTTCAACACGCCTTTTTCATCAGAAAGGTAGATTACACTAACTAGCTCATTAAAACTCATATAATATATAATTATATTACTCTTATAATATTTTATCACTAAATGTCCTTTTTAGCTAGTCTGGGAACTTATACATTTCTGTGTGTTTGTGCATACACAACCCCTCAGCGGATTTTAAGGCTGTGTTGTTTATAAGCAGACCTTCAGGTTAGTCTCTCCATCCAGGCTGGCAGTGGTGATGTGGCAGGTTCCTTCAGCACGGTCTGATGATAGAAGCACCAGGTCTGCAGGAAACGTCTCATCTTTGGCTACTCTCACAATATCACCTACCTGCACACATGCAAGAATGGACTTCAGTATGTGATATATCCACCATCATGACATCATTAAAAGCATTTGTTGTTAGAGGCTTGTAGGATGCTTTATAAATGTATATGACATGTATATTTACTAGAGCTGTCAACCAATTCAAATTTTTTATGGAATTAATTTAATGATCATTCATAGTAATTAAATGCATTTTTCAATATTTGCTAAAGGAAAAGCACAAAATCGAAGATTCAAATACATGACATTATTGTGATGTAATTTACTTTGATGTGCTTTGAATGCTCTTAGATGCTGGATTCAGGAAATGTGCTGACACAGCACATCTTGAGGCCATTATGTTAATTAATAGGAGTGCAGTAACATTAGAAGCACATGGGAGTTTCTATTATTGAAAGCTTTTTTGTTGATGGGTTCTAATATCTGTGGCAATTATGAACTGGTAAATTAGCAACAAAATCTCACAACTCACTCGGATATTCTTGGATCGGGTCTGGACCAGACTGCCACTGCGCACGACAAATACTGGCGCTCCGTTCACCTCATTGTCAGCTTTGTGCCGCAGCCAATCCTCATATCCCTATATGTGATGAAGAAAAACAGACAAGCAGCTTTTTAAACTCCAATCATACTGGCACAATATTGTGTACATGTCATGAAGCATGAACATGAACTGTCAACACATTAAATTAGACAACAGTGGGATTAATGTGCTCACCTGTTTGATGGCAGTTACCGTGATGACAAAAAATAGAGGAAGTCCACTTGTTATAGGGGAAGTGGGTGTGTCAATCATTAACTAAAGAGGAAAGAGAGAATCTGGTTATACAACAGGGCAGAATTGCTGTATGTCGTGTCATTAAAAAACAGATAGACAGACAGACAGACAGACAGAGAGATAAGACAGAAAAAAGAGGCCGATAGATGGAGACAGACAAAGACAGACAGAGTAAGACAGACAGATGGAGACAGACAGATGGAGACAGACAGATCATTTTGTCAATCATTTTTGCATGTTTGGGTTTGCTGGCAGCAGGTTGACTGACATGGCTGCTAGGCATGTTACGATATATACATTTCACGACGTGATACGATGCAGAAGCCTCACGATACAATATGGGGAAAAAAGAGCCCAATTTCAAGAAAGTACATGTTAATTGTTAATAATCATAGGACATTACTTTAAAAGCTCATACAGCTGATGTAATTTTTCATTTAGTTGTAAATTTAACATGATATGCTAACATGTAAACTAACATTTATATAACATGTTATAGTTACAAGCCATTTTTTTTTATCATATGTATAATTCGGTTTATTATTATAATTCTGTTAGCTTTCTTATTTATTCTATTTATTTAATTTATTTTCAAAAGGGAGACTTTTGGGACAATTCTTTTAAAAAATGGTTTCAAGTTTAAATTATGATAAAGCATTTGTTCAACAAAAAAAAACCTTTCCGTTTTCACTCATTTAAGGGTCACTGAAACTGATAATAATTGTTTAATAACGTATTCCGTGATATTTTCTGAGACAGTTATCGTACCGTGAAAATTTTATACCATTGCAACCCTATTTAGGACATCTACTTTGTGCATGACTCGAGTACGTTTTCCAACAATTGTTTACAGACAGATTGTTTCACATTTAATTGACTATATTACAATTCCAGCGGGTCAGAAATTTACATACACTAAGATAACTGTGCCTTTAAAGGCTTGACATCATTTTCAAGCTGCTTAGTCAATTTACCAATTATCATCTGATAAGCTTATTGGCTAATTGGTGTCAATTGGAGGTGAACCCATGGCTGTATTTTAAGGCCTACCTTCAAACACAGTGCCTTTTTGCTTGACATCATGGGAATATCAAAATAAATTAGCCAAGACCTCAGAAAATTTTTTTGGACTTCCACAAATCTGGTACATCCTTGAAAGCAAATGCCTGAAGGTACCACGTTCATCTGTACAAACAATAGTATGCAAGTATCAACACCATAAGACCACGCAGTCATCATACCGCTCAAGAAGGAGAAGCATTCCGTCTCCTAGAGATGAATGTTTTTTGGTGCCAAAAGTAAAAAATCAATCCCAGAACAACAGCAAATGACCTTGAAGATGCTGACGGAAACAGGTAGACAAGTATCTATATCCACAGTAAAACGAGTCCCATTTCGACAAAACCTGAAAGGATGCTTAGCAATGAAGTAGCAACTGCTCCAAAACTGCCATAAAAAAAGACTATAGTTTGCATGTGCACATTGGAACAAAGATCTTACGTTTTATAGAAATGTTCTCTGGTCTGATTAAACAAAAATGTAACTTTTGGCCATAAAGACCATTGTTATGTTTGGAGGAAAAAGTGTGAGGCTTGCAAGCCGAAGAACACCATCCCAACCTTGAAGCATTGGAGTGGTAGCATCATGTTGTGGGGTTGCTTTGCTGCAGGAGGGACAGGCACACTTCACAAAATAGATGGCATCATTAGGAAGGAAAATTATGTGGATATATTGTAGCAACATCTCGAGACATTATATATGAATTGTTGCATTTTTGGGTTTGCTGACATGTCTGTTGATAGTTGGTTATGGATAAAGGGTGTGTGGTTGAAGAATGAAACATATGCACTAATTAAGGCATATGCATAAGCGTTAATTTTGACAGTACTTAATATTACTTATACTGAATGCAAGAAAGAGTAGAAACAAAAGAGAATAAAACAGTGACTGAAGAAACAGATATTAAGCATATGACAGCACTAAGACTGCCTGTAATGCATCATATCACATATAAAGCACTACAAATGCTCAAAGCAGCAGAGTCATCATCATCATCTTCATTGGAACACACACACACACACACACACACACACACACACACACACACACACACACACACACACACACACGAGCTGGGTCAGAACTTACCTGAACTAAGAAAATGATGAGAAAATAAAAATTGGCTATTCTTCTGAACTGCTCAAACAAATTCTTGGGGACGAAGTTCCATATGGTGTACTACAAAAAGAAAACAATGACAGCGTGGAGGATTTTACAGTCAAATACACAGGCAGAGTAGGAAAACAGTGAACACGTGACAGTCAAATGACTTCACGTTTACATCTGTGGCTCATGAAGGTCTCTTTAAATTCATGGGAAATGAAAAATCATGCTGTTCGCTTTACCTTGGAGGAAATGATCCTGTTGTCTGCAAACCTCGGAGGAATATAATGTCCATTCTGCGGGAACTTGTTTGCAATGTAAACTGTGCGTGTGTCACTCTGATGTGGAGGGTCAAAGCCCTGAAAGAGATCAGAGACAGCTTAGTCAGTGTGGCAGAGACATTTCCATACTGCACTTCATATTCACACATATGGACAGGGAACAGGGCCTGACTTCATTACAGTGCTTGAAAGGCAATCACTATATTCAAATGACTCTTATTTCTTTTTATTACAACACTTGCAAGGTGCGCAACGTATCGATATTGCTCTTTTTATTCTTTAAATACTTCCTAAAACTATCCTTTGCTGCCTTGCAAGCTCTGGTATTTCCTTCAGGAAATGCAAATCTAGTTTATTAAGCTGCACTGTAAGGAAACAAACATTTGAAATAACAATCAGGTCTCTAAATATAATTTGTCGGTCAAACCTTGTGATTATAAATCAGTTTCCAGCTAGTACTGATACAACTAGTCTCAGAAAATGGTTTGAGTTCCAGGGCTTAGAAAGAATGTTATCAGTAACATTGCTAACACCGTTCTACATAACAGAGAAATACTAAACCATAATAATGAGCCTTTAAAATATAATTTTTACAAGCGCAAGCACGAAGCGAGCCGCAGCAGTAATGATTCAAAATGTGTCGGAAAAAACAGCAAGAGACTATCTGAACATTTTGTTAATTTATAGAGAGAAATGCTTATTCGGGTTGAGCAAACAGACGATGATCTCGGGATCAATGATGGTCAGAGTGATCACTAATAGCTGATGCCTTTGACCATGTCATGATGATATTTGTCTCGTTTTCCCATTAATCTATTAAATTATCTTTATTATTAGACTATTATTATTATTATCAAATTAATATTACAAATAATTTGCCCGTAGAAACAAAGACACACGTTTGAAGAAACACTCTTTATTATATTATTAAGTACAGATGACAGAAAAGCCGTATATTGGCATATATGATGCACTGATACAGAGGCATGCAGTCTCATGCGCATCTAAAGGTCACACACTTTGTTTCTGCCTTCTGAGTTATATTTTTTATGAGTGCTGTAAATGACCTCAGACATCTCAGTTCAGGAGGTGCTTTGAGTTCATTTCACTTTATTTCCACAGAGCAGTTTATTGTGAATGAAACTCTGCAGCCTGTAAAATAATACAAACTATATAAAATAATACAAAAACACGTTCACCTCGAACCATGATTAATATTTCAGTGATTTTTATCATAATTATAATTATTATTTTTACATTTATAGTTGTTTTTATGTCTTCATTTGATGCCTGCATGTTTAGACGGATTCTTGCCTGACGGTAAATGGAAAGGTGGTTACGTATGTATACGGTTATATATATATATATATATATATATATATATATATATATATATATATATATATATATATATGTGTGTGTGTGTGTGTGTGTGTGTGTGTGTGTGTGTGTGTTATTTTATCACTTTATTATTTATTTATTTGCTTTTTTGTTACGTTTGGAGTGCAATTTGAATTTATAAATGTATTTGATTTAAGTTTTTCATTTTTCAAATAAATTATTACATTTTTAATGCAAAATCAATAAAGCAAGAATATTCACTAATCCCTCAGCCCCGAGGTGTCCGATGTAATTGGATATATATACAGGTGCTGGTCATATAATTAGAATATCATCAAAAAGTTGATTTATTTCAGTAATTCCATTCAAAAAGTGAAACTTGGATATTATATTCATTCATAACACAGACTGATATATTTCAAATGTTTATTTCATTTGAAGAATTCGTGAAGGAGGGAACAAAACAAATGTAATCACATACATGATATATTTTCCTGGATAACTAAATACCCAACCGGTAGAGAATGCACAGATGAAGCTTCCTTGCCAGAGAGATGTTCACAACGGTTGTTTCAAAAAGTTGAACAACACATTTTAAATGCACAAAATGTTTTCCAGTTTCATTTGAACTTTTAGTTAAAATAAATAAAAAATAAAGTTAAATGTTCGAAAACAAGGTGTCTTGCTTTATTGTGTACGCTTAACCCTAACCATGTTTACCGAAAATTATCCCATAGTACCACCTAGCATCCAACCAGCGGTAATACTGGTGTTCATCATTTTTTTATTTTTTCGAAAAAAGTATCTAAAAAAATTATCGTTTAGGAACCAGTATCGAAGATACCTATATCAAGATAGATATCGGACATTTTTTGATTGAAAAGATTTTGCATTAGAACAGAGAAAAGTTTTCTGAGAAAAGTTTTTAGAAAGTAACGAAAAATAACCGTTAAAATAATCTGACAACAATTGTTCGAGAATTATTAATTTGTAATGGATAACTTTTAAAAAGTAACTCTGCCAACACTGGACAACAGTGAGAATGAACTAGGCTTTAGTGACAGTGAACATTATATTGATTATCGACAATGTTGAAGAATATGAAGATAATGACTTCATTTATTTTGTAGTAGTTACAAGTGTATAAAATACAACAATTAATTATAGAAACATTCATTTAAATCAAGGAGTTTAAACCAATTTGTTATAAAAAAAATTTAATTTATTTTGTTTGTTATTAGAACTATTTTACGTCATACAAGCAAATTGGTAAACATAATGAACTGTTAGAACATAATGCGTATCATACAGGGTTAATAATGGAAAACTAAAGCCTAAAACTAAAAATCCATTTGCCAACATGAGTATGAATATTAAAAATATACACTCACTGAGCACTTTATAAGGAACACTATATTCCTAATAAAGTTCCCAAAATGGTCTTCTGCTGCTGTCGCCCATCTGCCTCAAGGTTGGATATGTTGTGCATTCTGAGATGATATTCTTCTCACTACAATTGTACAGAGTGGCTATCTGAGTTACTGTAGACTTTATGTCAGCTCGAACCATTCTGGCCATTCTCCGTTGACCTCTCTCATCAACAAGCGGCTCACTGGATGTTTTTAGTTTTGGCACCATTCTGAGTAAATTCTAGAGACTGTTGTGTGTGTAAACCCCAGAAATACTCAAACCAGCCCGTCTGGCACCAACAATCATGCTACGGTCGAAATTACTGAGATCACATTTTCCCCCCATTCTGATGGTTGATGTGAACATTAACTGATGCACCTGACTAGTATCTGCATGATATTTGTATGCATTGCACTGCTGCCACACGATTGGCTGATTAGATGGCAATGGCAAGCTTTACTTTTACTGGCAAGCTTTATGCAAATTCCAAAACTTGCAATAGCACATCCATATCCCAATGCTACACACAGAAATCCTTCTGAAAAATTAAACCACACAAAACACTATTCTATTAAATCTGGAAATTTAGAACTACAACTACAAATATATAAATATTAGGCTACCAAGTGGCGAAATAGCACTATAGTGATAAATATTATGGACAAACAGTAAGCTGAATAAGAAGCATTGCGGATCATCAGCCAAACTGTGCACACGTTACACTCATTCAAAATTCATTATTTATTCAGTTTGTGTGGAGCAAAATAAATCAATGGGAGGTCCTTTCACAGCAATTCCAATTGCATTTGGACTTTTTTTATTGGTCTGTAGATGCATGTGAGCAACACTTGCAGTGGGTCTCATTTACGTATTAAGTTATGTATTAATGTGTGCACAAAAAAGTGCTCACACAAAATGTGTTTACCTTTGTCCTAATGTTGATAACCCTTATTCTAAATAATGAATTGCACGCCCACAGATATTAATTAGCATCATTTACGGCAGTAATTCTTCATTTGCTTTTGTCACGCTCTCCTTTGAAACTAGAAAAACGTTTGTGCAAACTTACTGATGAATCATGATATCTGCAAGAAGTTTGCCAACACAAACTTATGTAGGGTTAGTGAATGAGTTCCAGTGTGTAAAAATATGATTCAGAGCTTCTAAATTTCCTCAGATATAAAAAACATAATAATGGCTTTGGCCTATGAAACACGTGACAGCTCTTTGCATAGACACAAACTCACAGTTGACCTGGTGCATTATGCAAACACTCCTTCAGGAGCACTGCTAATTGCTAGACATTTTCCCATTAAAAACTATCAGGTCCATGTAATGAAACATTGACTACCTGAAAGAACTGTTCTTACTGAGCTTCTTTCTTATTCAGTAAAATACCAAAACTGTGATTTTCATGACTTTCGGTTCTGTTAACAGTTCTTGAGTACATTTTCCCACTGATATAGATGGAAGACCATACTAAAATACACTGCAGAGTATCCTGCTATGCTATACAGTGGCAGTATGGATGTGCATGAGTAATCGATTAATCGAGTACTCGTTCAAATGTAAATATTCGACTAGTAAAAACAATACTCGCATATTGCAGTATATATTCCATATTATTAAATCTTGCAGTTAGTTCACCCAAAAAGAAAATTCTGACATTATTTGAAGTAAAGCTTCAAAAGACTTGGAATGAATGATTTAATAGAGCTGTTCAGCCATGACATCAATTTGTAGGCAACTTGGAAGTCTAATTTGCCATTGGATCCCTCAAGATTTTCCTATGTTTTTTTTTTACTTGTGTAAAAAAAGGACTGTGGTAAACATTACATGACCATACGTGGATATTTTGCTCTAACTTAAATTTCACCTCAAATGTGAATTTTGAAGCTACCGTGTTTTTAAAAAACAAAAAACAAAAGTATGTAATCAATATGGCTTAAAAAATTCACATTTGAGGTATGACAGTGATTTCCTTGATATTCAGACATACTGTATTAGTGGTACATTTCAGAACTCAAAACTTCCTCCCCAGTCTTAAGAGCATTTATAGTTGCCACCCTACTGAAACGTCTCGTTTTGAAATCTGTCGGTTCGTGACATCACATGCTCATTTGTATTTACACATACCACAACATGCGTCATCGCACAGTTTAAGTCAAGAGAGCAGGCCTCGTCTATTCCTGGAAACCAAAGGGGACCCATCATTTTGAATTATTTTGAATATAAACATGAACCACACAAACTTTTTGACTGCTACCAGGTATCTCGCAGCTTTTAATAGACGCGGTGTCAAGTTACAACTCTGAAAGGGAGAAGCAATACTCTTTCATTCAGCTGCTGCTTCTTGTTGTTTTGAACAGAAACGCATCATGGGTGTGTTCTTTCGCCCATCTGCTCTATTTTTAATTGTTGATGTGTGTAAACAAACTAGATGGACGTCTTAGGCCATTATGATGCATTTCCAGCGATGTGCACCTCAGTGCGCCTACGGTACGTGAGTGCATCATTTCACCGTGCTTTGGACTATGAGGTTTGCACGTTTTTTTTTTTTTTTTGGCTCATATCATTATGGATTGCTTGTGAACAGTCATAAAACGATTCAAGCTTTGCATAGAAACTGTTATTGAAGGATGGGGCAATTAAAACCATTTGGACACAATCAAACTACTACGTAAACTGTTTTATTCATGAATATTTCAAATGATTGTTTGACAGTTTATTGTGCTGAATGTTAATGGTTGTGCTTGAGATGAACAGTTTAATATATTCAGATTCAATATGTTGGACATGCAATATGTGTAAACCCTGCAATTTCGTTATATAATGTTGAGGGGCTTGTTCATAGTCTTCTAATTAAGCTTGCTGAATTTGAGGGGCTGCATGATGTTATCCAATCAGAACAGTGGAGCTTCACGTTGAAGTTTTAAGAAGGTGCTTAACCCAAAATCGTGCGTTTCAGACAGAGGACCAAAAACAGGATGGAAAATGATCATATATTATCAAATTATGACTATTTTGGTGCAAAAAAAAAAAAAATAATAATTTTATAACATTATCATTGGACCTAAGGGAAGATAATACAATTATAAAAAAAATAGCACTTCACGACCCCTTTAAAATAAGTTTTGTTAAACGTAAAGGAATAGGAATTTGAACCAGAATTGTTACATTATTTTTTCAATTTTACATTTACATTACATTTCTTTCAATTCCCATACCTAACTAGTTTCAATTAACATACCTAACAACTGTTTGTCTTATAATTTGGCAACCTAATCTGCCTACATTTTGGAACAACCTTCACTTCTACAAAGCCTTAAAATGCTGTCTAGGTAGGAAGCGTACTAGGTTTTGGAACAGAGCTGTAGTTTTCTGGTAGATGCAGCATAAAAAACCCTCAATGGATTAAGTAAGAATTTAAATTTCTTAAGAGACCTTAAAAACAATTAGGAGGGATTAGTATTTCACACTTCACCAATTGAGCCTGGATCATTGATTGTATTTAGAGCTAGCAGCCAGCAGAACACAAACACTTCTCTAGCCTGTGACAGTTTTTCATTCGGTTAGAAAAGGCTTTCGAAAGATGCTGTGTAATGAGTCATACTAAAGAGATAATGAAACACAGGCTGCAAAAAATCTGTGTAACAACAGAATGGCTAATCAAGTACATCAAATTAATTGGAAAGCAAGTGATGTAATATCTTTTGTCTTGACAGTCATACTGCTGCCTGCAGAGCTGATAGTCTTCATACTGATTGTGCAGAGGTGACTGAACAGGTAATTGCCACATCAATCTCAGGCACAGCTGTGTGACTGCTTCAGTTTTCTTTTCCATTTCTAAATTTACACTTAGCTCAAATTAACAAAGACAGATACTGTTAATTAATTTATTGGATAGATACAGCAGGAAGTGGGCAAGATATTAGGGATAAAGCCTTTTCCAGGCCTAGAAATCACAATTTTAAATTACCCTGATATTTCAGGTTTTCCATGGCCATGGGAACCTCCATTTATTTATTTTTGTAGTACATTATCCTATAGCACCATGTTGAGGGTTCTTGTTTTTTTCCTATTTTTCTGCTCTCATAATGTGAAAAAGAGAACAGACACCTGATTTAATGAACAACATTCCATGACTTATTCCACTGGACTACACTTACAGTATACTCAAAATTCCTCAAATCCTCACTCGCATTTCTATCCAAGGTTTATTTTTGCAGGTATCTTTAAAATTGAATTTCCTCCTCTTTTATTGAATTCTCATCCCTCTTTGCATCCTTGTGTCTCTAAAGTAGGGAAATGCAAGAGCCCAGATAACTTTTTTATTATTATTTGTCAAAATGACAGAAATTCTTTTGAATGATCAGGGTTTTTTTTTTAATTTGGTAAACGTCAGAAAATGTTTGATTTATGCAACCGTCATATAGAATGACACTGTTGATATTTTGACCAGAATTAGACACTTGTTATAAAGAATGTTAACGAAATGTGCCGATTTGACTCATAGTGTGAAACTTTTAACTTTAAAAGACAATTTAACTTTGATATACACCTGGGATTCTTATTTTGAAATGTTTGCACTTTGCTCATAGGTGGAGGGTGTATTTAAAAAAAGTTTGAGTTATCATAATAGGCTTATTATTCAGCTATTCAAGAACGGCGCGAGAGTGTGTTCCCCCGCACAGACACGCATTGCTTCTAGTGTTCTCCAATACTGTATGGAATCAACTGCTCACCCATTTCTGAGATCAATATGCAGTAGAAATTTGCTCAGTTTATTTCAAAGCTTACAACCCTTAAAAATTAGCAGTTACTTTTAAATGGTAAAATAAGTGGATAGTTTAGCATGTTCAAAGACAAGATGACCCCTTTAACTCGGGCAAGAAGAAGATAAACCTGTTCCAGCCATCATCTGATTTTTATAAAATGCGTAATACGTACATCTGACATCGTTATTAAAAATATACGTTTAATGTAAAATACTAAATCAAATCTTCACAATTAAGTTAAATAATGACAGATAGGGCTGGGACGATTCATCGACGTCTGTTATTAGCCACTGGCAAGTAAAATGTAACATTTCAATCACCAGTGAGCGCAGAGGAAAAAGCACTTGTGTCTCATTCACTTGAACTCCAAATCTCAGGGAACCGCACCGCTGACGTCACAAGAGCAGCTCTCTTGAGAGTGTGTGAAGATGAACCACTTCTCAAGCGCTCTGATGAGCATGCCGTCTACAGATGCGTGCGCAAAACTCCCGCGGAAAAATAAACAAGGTATAAACGGATTTGTTTTGTGAACGCAAAGCGCTCCAGTTTCACTTTATGGCCATGTAATGTCAAATATCCGTGCTCATTGTGGGTTTATTCACGCAGTGTTATATATAACATGCAGTGAGACAGAAGAGATATCCTGCTCTATTTCTGTGGAGATGATCAAATGCAAGAAACAGAATCTCAAAGTCTTCCTTCATGAGAAATAAGGGCTTGCGAGTTAACAAGAGAGCCTTAAAATAATGTGTGAAAGAGAAGAATTTAAGGCAGAAATATTTTACTATTGCATAATATAATATAATATAATATAATATAATATAATATAATATAATATAATATAATATAATATAATATAATAGATATACAGGTTAGCTGGGTTACAAAAGAAGCAAAAGAAAACAAAACATTGAAAGTCCAATGGATCAAAAGTAAATCGGACAAATAAGAGAGATATATTTTAGTTATTTAGACATATTTTGATAATTAAAATATTATTTTATAATTTTTTTTGACTGTCATTCATACGTTTTTGAAGCCTGAAAAGAAAATCATATACCCTTATTTTATTATATGACCCAAGCTAAATTTGTATAAATGACTTTGTTGTGTGCATGAAGCACACATAGTGAGTTTGTATGGTAATTAATCATCATATACATAAAACATCTAAAACAGACAATTAATCATCATAGTCCTAAAAGAGTAATCATAGTCATAATCACAATTATTTGTTTGACAATTAATTGTCAGCCAAATTTCACAATCGTGACCCCTAATTTTCATTACCGTAATTTCCGGACTATAAGCCGCAACTTTTTTTCCTCGCTTTGAACCTCGCGGCTTAAACAATGACGCGGCTAATATATGGATTTTTCCCGCTTTCAAATTTTATTTAAAAAAAAAAAACATTCTGTGACGTGCTCAGTTTTTAGGCGGAATGAAGCTATCAATAGACCAATGAAATTGCCGAACGGGTTAAGGTCAAACAACTTTTGTTTACTGTTTAGATTAAATCGAGCGCGCTCAAACTTCCCATCATTCTGATTACGGTAGTAATTTTGTCACCCTCACCATGGTAAAGACATGGAGAAACGCATATGATGCAGCTTTCAAGTTGAAGGCGATTGATCTGGCTGTTGGAAAAGGAAATGGAGCTGCTGCACGGGAGCTTGGTCTTAATGAGTCGATGATAAGACGTTGGAAACAGCAGCGTGAGAAATTGACTCAGTGCAAAAAGACAACTAAAGCTTTCTTGGTAGGCTACTGTTTACTGCTATTTTTTTATTTTTTGCTACAAGCTGTGTTTCATAAAAGCCTGTGTAAAGTTCATTTGTTTCAATGTACCGGTAGGCACCTGCGGCTTATAGAAATGTGCGGCTTATTTATGTTCAAAATAATATATTTTTTTAAATTCAGTGGGTGCGGCTTATATTCAGGTGCGCTTAATAGTCCGGAACTTACGGTATTAGGTTCCTACCTTGTGAATTGTTTTTGTTACAAATGTTTCTTTTACTGAGAGTTGATTAAGAATGCACAAGTTTTAGTTATTCCTGTTAGAAAAACACTTAAGTGTTACACAAATTGCACTAATTTTACTGTAAAATGATTTTATGTTGGACTGCTAAACTCGAGGTTGCACAATGTTTTGATATTCCTCCTGAAAGTGACTTGAATTTTACATTTTGTTTCATTTATTTTGTTATTGGATTGCTAAATATAGATTGCACTTTCCTTTTACTCGAATTGAACAAGTTCTTACTTAAAATAACTCCAAAATAAAATTAAAGTAATCTATATTTAGCAATCCAACAACAAAATAAATGAAACAAAATGTAAAATTCAAGTCACTTTCAGGAGGAAAATCAAAACATTGTGCAACCTCGAGTTTAGCAGTCCAACATAAAATCTTTCCAAAATAAAATGAATGTTGGACTGTAAAATGGAGATTACCAGTTAAAACAGGGCTATTTCTGTTGCAGAATAATGCCTTGCAGTGCACACTTTGTTTCTTGTACATTTGTTTATGTTTAAGAGAAGATCATTTATAAAGATGCACCGATCGACCGGCCAGGGACCAGAATTAGCCGATTTTCCACATGCTCAGCCTGGACCGGTAACCAGCCGGTCAGCCTCACGTCTTACCGATTCCAAGCCGGTCCGTTTTGTTGCCAGTGGCGCAGGCGATAACATCACAGCCGCATGTAAACATGTCATTGCCGTGGAAGATCTTCACTGTGAGTGAAGAATACATAAAGATCGAAATGTGTAATAATTACAATAACTTTTGGATCAACAAACCTAATTAGACATTTAAAACACCATCACCCAGTTGAAAATGCCCATTTTAAAAAAGAAGCTAAAAAAGTGAAAGCGGCTAAAGCTAGCCAGAGCTCAGAGCCAGCCACAAGTCAGCAGCCTCTCCTATCATCCCTTGGAATGAGCAGCGAATATACCAAAGCAATTACGAGGAAAATGATGGAATTCATGGCCCTGGAAGACCAGCTGTTCTCCATAGATACATTTCCTCGATACAGAGTAGGAGGTACTTTCCGACGTTGCGTTGCCCGAGATGTTTAATCTTGTGTCATGTAACACACGCAGCCTGTTATCTGTCAACATTTGGGTACACAAATCCGGGAGAGGGGAAGGGGGGTGCTGGATGGCAGAGGCAGGCCAAATACTACACAAATTGTGCCGTTGTAATTTAACGTAATTTTTCCCACCGTGTGCGATATTAAAATCAGTGCGACACACATTGCAAAAGGCGTGGGCATTGTCGATATGCAGACCTGCCAACCTTCAAAAACTTTTTTGAGTAGCAACTTACTGATTTATTGTCGAAGTTCTGGTTCATGAACATGGCGGCACGCACGCGGAAAAAATTTGCCATTACCACTGTCTTTGATGTCATTTTGGCTGGTTGGGCATCAGTATAGTGTATCGTTTTGTTCAAATGCTTACCAATCACTTCACCTGGTCATAGGACATAGTCATTTCCCCACTCACCACCATATTTAGTTATTCAACATATAAATCCACTATGAAGGAAGCAAGAACATTTTTAATGAAAAGACATGCATTTACATCACTCACTCACATTCACTTCAACTTGGACATTTGACAAAAGGAAGTGAAAATTCAAAAAGGTTTATGACCCTTATCATAGACCTTCAACATCATATAAATAACTCAAAATCACAAAAGAAAATATGTCCTTTTGAAAATTGACAACTGGCAAACTATTGAAAGAAAGATAAAATTACTGAAGCCATGCCATGTCCTTTCTAAATAAACATTTTACTGTTGAGATTTATCACTTGTGGCAGTGACAGCTGCTCTAGACTGTTTTGCCTCATAGGTAGCGGACTTGGCCTTCCTGAGAAGTCTGTCGCTGAAGCCCACCATGTGGCAGACAGTCCCCTTAGCAGCCATGCTCACCTTTTTCATAACCAAAGCACTGATCATATCAGTGCTCAGGCTGGCTCTGTACTGGGTCTTGTTCTTGGTAACAAGACTGAAAACCCTCTCACAGTCAGCATTGCTATGGAATATTACAAGTATTCCAAGCATGACTGCTGAGAGGTTGGCGAAGACCTCCTGGCCTCCCCTCTTCAAAAGGCTGATGTCTCTCCATGCCTCATCAATACGTTTCCTGAGGATGCTGGAATCAAAGCTGGTGGTTTGATACATCCTGAACTCATCCTCTACCTGATCCACTGTTACACTATCCGGCAAAATAGAAGGAAAGCGACTGATGAAGAAGTCAACAGAACAGAATTTCACAGATAGCCTCTTCTCTATGTTGGCCACAACAGCATGCATAAGCAGCTCATCTCCAAATGGAAATTTGGAAAGAATGTGGTCAGCTGCAGATGAAAAGAACTTCCTCACATCCCTATAGAAAGGCTTCAGCTCTAGGTTACCCTGGCTTTGGATAAAAACTTGGGTCTCATGCCCAATTGAGAGTTCCTCATCAGGCAGCTGCTTTTCACTTGTGATGGTTGGCCTGATACCTCTACCAATTTCATTCAACATAGTGATCACATGCTCAGGCTTACAGAATGAAAGCAATATCTTTTGCAGTTGCAGCTCCAAAGTTGGAAGCAGGATATGAATGCATGGCTCCTCTTTTTGAAGTATTTGGTTGCTGATGTCAAAAACTGGTATGACCCTCTTCAGAAAGAGTGAATACACTTTTGACATAGGGTTGGTGAGGAACTGAAGTACCTTCTCAGGTTTTGTCAGATCCTTTTTCTCTTCTTTCTCGGTTCTTTCTGCCTTTGTTTTTTCTTTTTCTTTTGCAGCTCTTTTTCCAATTTCGTTTTGCTTGAAGAGGAAATTTGTTAGGTCAAACTCTGCAGCAAGATGTGCAGGAGCTTTAGGCTTCTGAGTAGGACCAGGTGGAGGTGCAGACAGCTTTGGTAGGATAGAGGAGAGCTTGGGCTGCACTTTAGCTGGCATGCTGCTGGAGGGTGTGGCTTTAGGCTTCTGTGTAGGACCAGGTGGAAGCTTTGCCAGATTGGAGGAACCTGATAACTTTGTCCTCTTTTTCTTCCCTGCATCTACCTCATTACCAAAGAAAACAGTAAGAGCATCCCACTGTTGCAGTAAACGGTTCACACACTGCCCCACAGCCAGCTTGAGGATCTTCCTCACCTCTGTGTCACACATGATTTGAATATCACGTAGGTTCGACTTTCTCTTGCTGCTTTTGTCTAGATGGTAATAGATGGTAATGAGGAAGTCTTCGATGTTCACACTAAGCTGCCTGGATGCCCTCTCTGCAGCTAGGTATATCAGGTGGCAGGGACAACCAACTAGGTAGATATGCGGATGTTGTGCCTTGAAAAAAGCCGCTACACCTTTCCCCAAACCTTGCATAACTGCAGCATTGTCAGCTGCAAGACTGACACAATTTGACCATGGTATGCCTCTCTTTGTCAGTTCACCATCAAGCAATTCAAATATTGCTCTCCCAGTAGATTCTCTTGATTCACAAATCTTAAGCAACATCACAACTACCCTACCTAGATTGGCATTAAAAATCTTCACTACAATGGGGTACATTTTTATGTCCTCCATATCTATGCTCCCATCTGTAGCAAGGCTGTATGGAGAGTGCTTCATTGCTTCTGTAATGCACTCATCATCATGCCAGGCCAGTGTTTTTATTATGGCAGCAGTCTTAGTTCTGCCACAGCCATACTGTTTGTTAATTCTAGGCACCGAGTCTGTAGCAGCCACATTTTTTAAATGTTTTTTGCCCTCCACATGCCGTCGACAGTCTGCAAAAAACATACGTACACACACTCTAAAGCCTCTCTTCGTAATTATAGGGTAGACTGTAAAAGTGATTAGGCAAAACTATGATTTCACCGGATTCTAAAAATATCACTTGCTCTGGACTACTACGCTATACTTTTTTTCAGTACACCTGCTTAAAAATATTTTTTTCATGATCAATATTTAATTGTATGTGTGCTTATATTAACTGATATCCATAAATGAATTGCATTCAATTGTTTAATTAGCCATATATATGATAGCTACATTATTACCTGTAGCTCCTTGGTGGCCAATGTCAAAATCATAATTACACAAAGTGCAAAAGGCATGATTGGGCAGTTTAGAGGGGCGGAGGCATGGCCACTGCTCTTGATATTTTTTCAGGAATTTCTGAGGGGCAAAGACCCGCTTCTTTTTAGGTTTGCTGCCTTCTCTCTCCCTGTCAGTGTCCTCATCTGAAGCCATTTTGATTAACTGCAAGGTGCGAGCGCATACACACACACACACACACACACACACACACACACACACACACACACACACACACACACACACACACACACACACACACACACACACTATATCCTCTTAACATCATGTAGGCCCGCGACCCTGTACACAGGATAAGCGGTTGACGATGGATGGATGGATGGATCATGTAGGCCGTCTGTCTGCCATAATCTGTTCCTATATACAAGTAATACTATGAGATTTTTAGTGATGTGTAGCCCAGGTCACTTATGATCTCTATAATGACCTTACCCTCCTACAGTAGCCTACAGTCTTATAATACTTCTATAGTCTGTCCCAAAATACTGTAATACTTCTATAGTATGTCCCAAAATAATAGGCCTATAGCCTATTTCTATAAGATTACTATAACATATAATATACTACATATATAGAACAATATATTGGCATATATTTTTTGAGAATGCAAGAGACACACAAACACATGTCTTTGCAAGTATACGCATACCCATGTATGCCTATCTTCATAATTCTAGTTTTGACTTCTAAGGTTTTTTAAATTCGACCCAAATCAGAAAATTTCTCTTGCACTGCAATTTACAGTGAGAGTCCAGTTTCAATAGTACTGCTCAAAACCATTTTTATTCATGATTAATATTGCATTGTAATGTGTGCTGGTCAACTAGTCTAAAATTAAGAAACCCCTAAAAAAAACAGGAACATTGTGTGTACATTTAAGATAAATTGTAATTTATTATTCCAATTTCCAAATATGATACTAAATCTCAAAGAAAATGCTTTTATTTGTGACGAGCTGTCTTTGAATTTGAACATTACACATTTTAAACAGGACACGCATTACTTAATAAACGTTAGCCAATACAAACATATTTATAGAAAATAGTTGACAATGAATAGACAGGAGTCCAATAATAGCAAAACGAATCACTTATTCTAAAAAGAATATCAAGTTGAATCCGATATAGGAAGGTCTGTTAACAGTAAAACGTACGTCATTTAACGAATTCTAAAAACACGGGTGGATAATACAAATTTAAACTTAGCCCGTCAATTTTCATTTTACAGTTATCTTCTCTCTCGCAGCGTCAGTGTTTGTGAGAGAGCTCGCGCTGCAATGATATAACGGTACTTTTAAATCCGCAAGTAACGAACGCGCTAATTTTCATACAAAATAAATATGTAACATAATTAGGTACTTTAGCTATTATTAACACAATAATGTAACACATGCAAGCTACGTATTTAAATCATGAGAATGAGTAAATGTACGCCTGTTTCTCCAGACTCACGCTTATCAGTCATCCACAAATCACAGAACTTTCATAATCAATAAACCATAATGATTCATTTTATTAAGATTTATTCTTCAGCTTTACTTAAGTATTTTATAATTTGCATGGCTAAATTATGTTTTCCTCTTTTCTGAGTGACCATGAATACCGGAGTATTTTGAGTGAGATATATAATCCATGCGATCACTCCCGTGTGATAATCGAATCCAGATCAACTCAATACAATATTTCAACTTTCCACATCCACCCCAGCCGGTTTACCTTTAGGAGTCAAAAGTACCGTGACTGTAGCCTACTGTCCTCGCTCAAATCAGTCAGACGGCAGGCCGCGGGTGTGGAAGCGGGATTGAGCGGGATTCTTTATTGCCTTACGTATCTGTCAATCATCCCCGCTTGCTAGTTTGAGAAATGAACCCAGCGCTATGATTGGTCAAACTCTTATTCATTTGCTGTTGCTTGATTTGAGGACTGCGCGTGAAAAGAGGCGGGTCACCAGGTTATGCGTAGTTTTAGAGTGACAAATCGTATCAGCGTAATTTGAGTTCAAAATGCGTAACCGCTACGCAAAATGCGTACAGGTTGGCAGGTCTGGATATGGCTTCGGGATATGAAATTCAATTCTTCCATCCAGCTGTTGTTAAATGTACATGTATATTTTGGTTTTTTTCACCGGAGCACCAGCTGAGTCTTCTCCTCCCATCTACCAGTGATGCTTGATTTAACATCCCGCGTCTACTGCCTGCGCAGATATCAACAGCGCAAATAGGTTGTAGGTTGCCAGATTGAGGTCACAAATGATTTGTAATTTGTATGATGTGTCGATTGTGTGAGTAGGATGCGTTTCATTCAAGATCTGGCAACTGGACCACCTTGGAATAATATATTGATGTGATTAGTCATATAACGTGGTTTGGGCCATACAAATTACGGGAGTTTTTTTGGGAGAAATAACAAAACGGGAGACTCCCGGAAAAAACGGGAGTGTTGACAGGTACAAGCCGTTCCCGAAGCAGTGCTCAGTTTTACAACTGATATTTGGACATCTAACGTAAGTTGAGCGTATTGGACACTTCAGTTTTTCAGATCTTTGGAATTGTTTTGTTAGACGAGTAATAAAGAGAAAAAGGTCCATTTATAAAAATAGTGGAAAATGACATCTGTTATATAAAGCAACTCATTTGCAGTTAATTGTTATTTCTACCTCTTTCCAGTCACAGAGCATTTTATTTTGAGTTGTTTAAGTGAGAGAAGATCCTGTAACTTAGTGCAGTTTGGGGGAAATTGTAATGTTTAATAAATGATTTTATTATGAAAATAAAATGTTGCATTGAAGAAAGGTAGATTTTGTTTGTATATGTGGTCAATAATAGTTCTTAGAAAGCAAATCGGAAAAAATCGGTATCGGTAGGTCACACTTGCAAAAAAATTGGAAATTGCAATCGGTGCATCTCTAATAATTTATTAAAATATTGAAATATTAATGAGACAAGTTTTTTTATATTTATTTTGGGTTAATTAATTGTTATATTAATCAAGAAATAATAATAAAAAATCTTCAGAAAAATCCGCAAATTAGTCGTTAGATTAATCGACTAATCGAAAAAATAATCGTTAGGTGCAGCCCTAATGACAGACCAATTATATAACAGAATCCCAGTCAAAGAAATTCATCTGAGAGAAAAGAAAATATATACTGAATATATTCTATGAAATAACATACAGGCCTATGAATATCCAGATTTAGTCACCCATCTTTTTAATTGAATGGATGTAATAACAGCAATCACAGGATTTTGAGGTTCCCCACCTCAACATCTCAGGAATCTCAATATTTTAACTGTAAATGTTCACACTCCATACAAAGACTTCCAGATGAATAAATGGTTATTATTGTTGTTTACACTGATGCCAGTAGGCTACTCTTATTAATAATTATTTTATTAAAATATATATTCTGCTACAGCAAGCAAATCTGCACGATTTATTTTATCGGCATAACAGCAAATTAAATAATATGTAGTAAGCACTCTTTGCTAACGCAACAAAATAAAAACAAAATCAAAACGGAACCGTTTGGACCTGCATACGCTGCTAAAAGCAGTCCCGCACCTATAGGCTTATGTCATGCAGTTAAATTAAAGTTTTGGAAATTAAAATAAAATCCAGTGAAGAGAGAATTCTTCACAAGCTCAGTCATCTCTATGCTGGATCATTTTGAGTTTGATTGGATGCTTAGACTATTGTTTTTAATGATAATGATGCAAGGAAAGCAATGTTACAAATCTGGATACACTCGTTTCAATGCAACTATAATAAAATAAATATGTATTAAAGTAAGAATTTTATCATTTTATATTTGTTTTAAAATGTTAAATTCTAAGTTATTAACATTTTAAAATGAATTTGGCCATGGCCACTGATCTAGAGCCAGCTTTACCTTCCTGCTAGTAATTCAAGTTTGTATATGAGCTGGGGGAACTTAGACTGTACTGCCTATGGCTTTACTGCTGCCAGCTGCTCCTTCAAACAGATAAGGGAAATAAAATGTGCACCCCTACAATAATCTACAACGTATTAAAATTAAAACAATTAAAAGTAAACATTGTCATATTTTATCAACACTATATCATCATCATCAACAGATGATCTTTACTGATCGCTTGTTATAAATTTCCGATATGGCTTAATGATTGTGAACTGCTCCGCAACAGCCGAAATCACTCACAAGTGTGTTTGGAGAAAATACAACAGTGCTGCGTTTTCACTCTGAAGGATGCAGCGCATGCATTTATTTAATTAAATTGCATTCTTTTGAAGTTTGATAATCACATTAGGTTACATCATGATACCTGTTTTTCCACATCAAAATTTAAGACCTCTATAAATGATTATTAAGACTTTTGTTGCATCATTTAAGATATTTAAGACTTTTTATGAGCTTACATTTTGGAAAATTGAATGAGACATTTTATGGATTTGTGGGAACCCTGTTATGGTGCAGATTTGGTCCTCCATATATCAGGAGTGATAGTAGAAAATATAAAATCACACCTTTCAAACTACTTAAATCATAAGTGACATGGCATGTCCACTCTATTCATTTAGGACAGGAGAGAAATCCAGTCTGATCAGTTTGACAAAGGCACTCTGTCTGACTTTCATTAAGAGGAATGAGTCTGCCACTCAAGTAAAGCACCTTTAATTAAAAATGTATTTGGGAAGCGGCAGCCACAACATCAGTGTGAAGCCAATGAGATGAGAACACACGGCTACCTCTTTATCCTGATCTGCCTGTCTGAAATCTTTAAAGTAGTGGTCGACCAATAAATCGTCAATATTCTGACATTTTTAACAATCAGCATCGGTCAATACATTTTCCTGTTTAGTCACTAGTTTCTCAAGCGGAGTCGTGGACGAGAATTGCCTGCTTGCATGTGAAGGAGCCGTCTGAGAGATGTTAATGACAAATCACACTTCATTTTGTTGTTCCCACAATAATGTGTAACACAATAATGTGCAACACAATCTCATTTAAACAGTCCCTCATATCAGAGCCACGACAGACGCGTATGAGCTCATGCTTAAATTACTTGGGTGTTTCATTCTCTCTCTCTCTTCTACAGATTCCAGCAACTGTTAATGGTCTTTTGTCTAATGATAAAATATCAATAATACTTCTATAAACCATCTTCATATGCACATTTCTTGTTTAAATTTGAATTTACAAACCCCATGCGCTTCATTCTCCCTCTCTTTTCTCGCAACAGTTTCCTGCGTCTGTAAACTGTGTTGTCTAATGATACAAATTTTATATCAATAAAACTTTCATATCACACATCACAAAAATGCGGATATCTTGTTTAAACAGATTGAATTAAAAACCTCACGAAACTTGCGCAAATCCCTTCTCTGCCTGTTGAGTGCTCGTGTATATATATATATATATATATATATATATATATATATATATATATATATAGGGCTATCATGTTAACGTGTTAATAACGCGCAATTAATTATACAAAAAATAACGCGTTAAAATGATTAATGCATTTAATCGCAGTACCACCTGTATACTCCAGAGGGCAGTAAGTGAAATTTCAGCTGTGTGAGCAACACACAGTTTATACAGTGAAGAAAACAATTTCTTGCGTTCAAAACACTTTATGGAGTGCAAATGCGATCTTTAAAGGATCTTAATATGTGTTTAAAGATTGAGTATTAAACTATATTTAACTCGACACAGTGACATAAACATTTTATTTTTATGACGCAACACACCCGAGACGCGACACAAGCATGTCTGACGCAGGTCGTACGGTCTTTACCTCATACATATATAATTACCAATGAGGTTAAGGAGGTGTCCTTTAAACTGTTACACCGTTTTTATCCAGTCAATCTTTATTTAAGGAACATGCTCCCTGAAATAGATCCACTTTGCTCCTTCTGTAATGCTGTAGATGAAAAGTTAGTTTTTTTGTACGTATCTCTATTTTAACTAGTTTTTCTTTGCTTTATAAAGACGTTTTATTTGGTTTTCACAGATTTGATAACTTCAGTTAATATTTTCTGATTAATCTGTTTATTTTTCTTGCCACGTTTTTAATATATAAGTGTAAATTTATGTCTATAAAGCCCCTATTTGCACTTTTTTGTAAAGACTTGAAATATTATTTAATTCTCTTTGTACATCCAACCACTCCAAAGCATTGAAAAGCATTGCACTATGTAATGAATATAATGTCTTGGCATTATTGTAAAATACATCTGTAGTATTGTGTACTATGTACCCCTGGCTTGTTTCTAAAAAAAAAATGTCTGATGCAGGTGTAAATTGATGGTCCCTAAACAAACCCTCATAATAAATCTCCTGATTGACAAATTCACTTGTGAAATTGATTGCTGTGTGTCAATGACTGACTTATGATCAATAATATAGTAATAAACAATACATTGTATTCTAAAGCTGCTTTTTATATTTTCTTATTAATGATGTACTCTTCTGCCCCAAGAATGTAATGCATTTTAATTATCTGAATATTAGTTTATTTTTTTATATATATATCTATATATATATATAGATATATATATAAAATTATATATATATAATTTTTTAATATTTAAAGATACCAAGTATAATTATTTAATCATTATATATTGAATTATTGTTATATGAGGGGCTTTCTCAGCAAATATTTGTATATGCGATTAATTAATCGGGACACCATGTAATTAATTCAATTAAAAATTGTAATCGATTGACAGCCCTAATATATATATATATATATATATATATATATATATATATATATATATATATATATATATATATATATATCATCTTAAGCGCATTTGAATAGCCCAGATCAAATCTGTTTCCCTCTGACTCACAAATGTTGCGTGACAGTCAGTCCGTTACACTCCAATCAGGCGATTCGGGCTGAGTAAACTGAAAGTGGTCAGTAGTTTGCTGCACAATTATTAGTTTGTCTTTTTGAAGGAAAATGTGATGCTTACAAACCGTTCGTGGTTGCTGGACTACTGTTTGCACTGTTGTTATTTCCTTCTTCCTAATGTATTACAATTTCTTTATGTGCAAACAATTAATAAAATGGGAAGACTAAATAGAAACCAGGAGAAACTGCTATCTGCCATTTAAAACACTCAAAAAATCTTTTTTTACAAAGTTAAAGTTGTGTGTGAAAGTTTGAGTAAACATAATGCTAAATAAAAGTTAATTAATTTTTCAGCCAATTTATGTATATGTAATTTATTATTATATTCAGTTGTGTGATATATTGGCATAATATTGGAATGTTGACTTTGAATCAGTAGGTTTTTTTTTTTTTTGTCAAAAATGAAATGGTCATTTTGACCCCTCTCTCAAAATAATTGATATTGATTCATGGGATTTCATATTTTGGCTTTCATTATTATTAATGTACATTTTTCACCATTTAAATTTTCAGAAGATATTTTGAACTTACATATAGCCTAGATTAATATTTGTAGCAATTGTTCACCAAATATTTAAAAAAATGCCCGTTTTCATGCTGGGATACTCTCAAAGGTTTTTAGTGACAACACAACAAATCATTGATCCATTTGACTGAAACAGAGTACAAAAGAAGTGACTAGGTCAACAATAATTAAACTTTCCAAATTTTTCGGATACTCAAGCAATGTGTGCAAAACAAAATTGCCAAATAAAAAGTGAATCAAAATCAATGGGATATTTTACAATGTTGGTTAATTTTTTTATTGCCAACAAAATAACATTAAACATATTGTGAATATCTGAATTTATTACACAGCACTCTGGAATACAGGTCTGCACATGCCTTAAAATGAAACCCGAGCCCGACACGTACCCAAGACCGAAACAATACAGTCAGATTTTAAGCCAAACCCAAAATCACTCACTATCTAATTTCTTCTCCTACCAAGTACGGTTGCAATAGGCTGTATTTTATTCGTGGGTCCTGTCGGGCCCAGGTCGTGTTGCAGACCTCTACTCAGGAATACTCAAAAATTGAGTCATCTTTCCTGCTTCTCAGATCACTGTGCGATCCCTACAAGTAAGCTAATAAAATAATTTAAACTCAAATCAATGTTTCGTGTCGATTTATTTATTTGGCAAGTAGTCTTGTAATAGGCTGGATAATGAGGAATCAGACAGTCATTTTCACAAAATAAACACCAAAAGAAATCCGACAAAAACAGGATGTGGATTTCAGCTTATCTGCAATTTATTTCTTCTCACATAATTATAAAATAATATAATAAGCAAGATAATGTAAAGTCAGCCAGTTGTTATCACAAAATAAACCACAGCAGGGTAATCAGAAGTCAAAGTCAAATGTACTAATGTGCTTATTTGCATAGCTCCAGTAGTGTAATGCTCCCTATAGCTCATTAACATTTGACTGACCTTTCATAAACAAAAAACCCACAAAATATGCAACCACTCTAAATACAACAATGGATTATAACAATACAAAACCACAGACGAGACATCCTGATATGGCTACACTGATCTGTAACATGATGACTGAAACTGAAATGGATAAACCTGAAAACAAAGCACAGAGCTCAGTTGATGATCTCTGCAATCACATAACAGTGTCAGGACTCAATGACTAATTAACATGGGAACAAAATGACCTTTATATTTTTCTTGGACTTTATAGATCCTAGCATGCAAAGACATTTGACAGATACAGGTTACAAAACTCACAAGCAGGCTCCAACTTAAGGCTTGGGTATCTTTCTTTTTTCTGCGTTCCGGGTAGGGATGTGCATAACTAGACGACTAAAAGGTACTGATGCTGCTGGTCGACACTGGAATTACTAGTCAGTCAATATTTTTCCCCATTAACTGTTTAACATTTTTACACATTTATATTTGGCTTTTTATTTAACAAAAATGGTGAATTGGTGAATTGCATTTAGAACAAGCTATTATTGCTAAATTATTCCTGCACTATTCATTAAGTTGCTTTCAATAAACATGCCTGTATTCACTAATGTTGATTCAATGAATGAGTGTCATGTTCTATATTTCATGTACAATGATCATAGTGCAAGGCAAACACATTGCAGACAAATGCCCCTTTTGAGCGGAATTTAGTCTCAAATTTGGCTGTTGGAATAGATTAAGTATTTTAAATTGGTCGCAAAACGTACAATGTTATTCTAGACTTGTCAACTCCAAAAATTTCATTTAAATGTCAGTGAAATTAGTCATTCCAAACATCCCTAGTTCCGGGTCTTCTTGCACACAGTTGAGCTTGATCCCTTAAAAATAAACTCTTTTGTCCACGAGCGAATACGAATGCATTCAAAGCATGTGCACTACGACTTTTAGCAGTCAATGGTAGGAGCATGCACAGACAGTGCGCACAAACTATCTGCGTGTCGAAAAAATCTGGGCCGCACGAGGTCAGTTCATGCACACTGTGCTAATGACTAAATTTGCGTCACGCATACTGTGTGCGTTCTGATCAGCAATGCGGACAACTGAAGTATACTTTAAAAGTGGTGGTATACCCAAAAAGAACATTGTCACCATACTTCATCCACAAGTCTACGGTTTGTTGTCAAAACTTGACGATTTGAGTTAACCACCTTTTTCCTGAACACGGAAGTGTTTCACGATTCATAATGGAAATTTTTAATTTCCAGTCTCCAATGTTTTCACTTGCAATGGCGCATATTCTTAGCGAATATGATGTTTAGTGTATTAAATATGTAAAAATTGTCAAAAAAAAATAATGTGACTCCATAGGGCCAATACTTTAGAGAGATTTTGACAGTGCCACACCATCAAAGTTTAAGGAGTGGGTGGATGATATGAAGCGAGTGCCTGAGGTTAGTTACGTTGATATCATTAACTACTTTGAGTTATGACAGCCAACAACTGCTGAGCCTAAAGTCATTTTTACTCCAACTAACACATACAATTGTTATTGTGCTCCATCTGTAATGCTAGTTTTGATGGTTTTCACATTGTTACTTATGGAGACCGGAACTAGAATTATCATGGTGGCACCATGTGGTTAGTCAGGAAAACTGTAAATAAAATAAGATTAAAGGAATATTCCGGGTCTAATACGAGTTAAGCTCAATCTACACCATTTGTGGCATAATGTTGATTACTTCAAAATAACTTTTCTACTCGTCCCTTCTTTTGGGTAAAACAAAAATCAAGGATACAGTGAGGCACTTACAAGTGGAGGTGAATGGGGCCAATTTTTGGAGGGGTTGATGGCAGAAATGTGAAGCTTATAATTTTATAAAAGCACAAAATTGTAATTCTTCTTTTAACACTGGAGTATTATTTGTATTTAATTTGAATATCATTTTTGTTTTGTGGTTTCAGACATTACGGTGTTACATCAACTTGGCAACAATGTAGTAAAATTGTACTGATTCACTAAGAGACTTTATCCAACTAAAATCATGTGAGCATACATACGGTTTACATCTTGTAGCTATACTTTTGAAATGGTGAGTACTTCAACATTTAAGGATTGGACCCACTCCAGTCCTCTACATTGGGAGTAAATCATTCATATATGCAAGTAAATTTCATGCTATGCGACTAAAATGTGTCTGTTATTAGCCACTGGAGACTCAATATTAACATTCGCAAGTGATTGAGTTGTGTAGTGTCAAAATACTGAGACCCTTTTACTGAATAAAAAGAAGCTGGCTTCAGCCTCATCTTTTCCTGCATGTTGTGTCGTATGAGCATGCAGGAAATGTGTTTTTGTCTCAATCAGTCGAACTGATTCAGTTTGATTTTCTATCTAAATGTGCGCTAAAAGAACATCTTTGCTTTCCTTTGTTTTTGTTTATTCAGAGTCTCATGCAGGAGCACTGTTTTTTAGATGTGTCTATTTAAAAATAACTTTTAAAAGCATCTTGAGACACCAGGATTCTGTTGATCTGTATTTGTTGCGCTGTGACTAGCCTTTTTTAAGCGCAAGATTGTGATTTATCGTCAGTGCTTGGCACGAATCCAAAATTCGAATACACAGTTTTAGCATTCAAATATGAATTTTTTTCTTAAATTCGATGAACATTTGAAATTCTAATTTTAATTTGGCAGCCCTAATGCAAAGCGCTCCAGTTTGACTTTCATTTAATGACCTCATAATGGCAAATGTCAGTTGTCTCTGCGGGTTCATTCACAAAGTGTTAATGACACGCACTTACTACCAACTCTATTTCTGTGAGATGAGAATCTCACCCTTCATGAGAAATAAGGGCTCGTGAGTGAATCGGGGAACCTTAAAATATTTAAGTGAATTAAGAATTTATTTGTTAAAAATGTGTATGAAATTTCAAATAGTGACAACAGCTTGCATCATTATTAAAAATGCCATTTCAAGACATCGTAAAAAACTGATAGAATGTGAAATGTGTAAATTTTTTAAAAACTAAAATGTGATTAAATTTCTAATGCAAAATATAAAAATAAAATATACTATATACTATATTAAGTCATATATATGAAGAGGTCCCCATTTCTCGGTTTACTTAATATCTTTTTCAGGTGCATTATGGCTACATGTCGTCAAAAGTCTGGTGAGTAAAAACTAAAATGTACTACCCAATGGCAATTCTTCCTCCAGCATGACCATAGACGGTTGCATTCACTTAAATTGTAAGTGCCTCATTAGCCGCTTTTCCACTATCAGGCCAGTGCAAGCCAGGGCTATCAACAGGTCAGCTGGGACCAATAGCCTCGGACCTCGAGCCGCAAGACCAAAATCAATCTACATTCCCACCATCGGGCCAATAGCCACACAGCGTTGCCCAAAATCCCACCCTTAATATGCCACCCTGGTGCCAAAGTCACACACACCACCCATTTCACAAGCAAGACGGAACTCAAGCTGAGGTATCCGACTCTGGAAACTAGCTAGCCCTAAAATTAACACAAATTTGTATTGTGACTGCAATCTTTACCATTGTGTGCTGGTTACACAACTTGGTAAGTTCGGCGACAATATACTTAATCACGTCTTCATTTAGGCAGATGCCACAGACCTGACGCTGCACATTTTCTTTAGCACAAATATTTAGAAGAACCCTGATTTAGTCTAATGACCAGTACTGACGATTTTCCATTCTCCGTTGATCTTTTGAGGTAAGCTGGTATCTAGATAAGAAAAACTGGGAAACTAGTATCTTGGTGGTGAAACCTCTGATCTGACTCAACGAAACAGCCTTTGACATTGACCCCGCCTCAACTGGCGCAACTGGCCCTGGCACACACTAGAACGCCCTAATTTGGCCTGATAGTGCAAACACGGCTAATGTAGGAGGGATGAGTCGAAATTAATGTTTTTGGTAATCAACACTGTGCTACAAATGCTGTCAACTGAGTTGAACTTTTATTGAACCTGGAATCTGAATGCTTAGATTGGGCAAGTGCAATTACATGGACTGTCCTGTGTAGTTTGCTCTTTCTAAACTGTCATATTAGGGAAGATCTGTGAACTAACGGCAAAACTTCCCAATAGGTAGGCATTTCAGATTTACAGGAACAATCTTCTCAACACCACCAACTATTTCCATCTCACCTAACCATTCACAGTCAAGAGCTACAACTGCCTGGCCCAAAAAAAAGTTGCATACTCTAATATTTCATTGGACCACCTTTAGCTTTGATTATTTTAATTGTTGTGGCATTATTTCAACAACCTTATGCAACTTCACAACATTTATTTCCGTCCAGAGCTGCGAAGAAAAATGTAAATCATATAAAAAATGATTTCTTTTAAATAATTACAGAGAAATCAGTAAATAAGAAACAATCACAAGACAGCATTACACAACTAATTCACCATTCAATCCTGTGGCAAATTCTGTATTTCCAAATCCAGAGCTCCAAAATGTCTTGAACAATGAATTTCCATGATTTTTTACAGTCATTCAGAATTATGAAATTAAATATTTTACAGGTGAGCTAAACTTGAAAGAATTACATGCCTGCAAATCACAACTTCCCAAAAAACTCCCAGATATTTTCAGATTGTCCATGAAATGGGAACCCTCAAAATTGTATTACCGACAGGTTGTTAACATTAACACACAGGCTGCATACAACTTAGGTGTGGATGTGACATCATTCTTATGACATTTTTGTTCAATGGAAAATGACTGCAACACATGCTCTTGCAACATAACTGCAATTTCAGAGCTTTACCAACAAAGCTCGATTTAAAAAAATTTGTTGCAGACTAATGTAATGCCATTTTATATTTCAAATAACAGGCAAGGCTTATTCATTGGTTATACAAGCCACAATACAGCCTATCAATGATTTTGTTATTGCCTTTAACCTTTATTGCATTACGAGACCACAAGAGAGAGGCAGAATCTGTGACGTTTATTGTATTCCTCTTAAGTAAAATTGTCAGAGGTTTCGAGAATCAAAACAAACACACAACCGCACAATTCGTTATCACGAGGAGCAGCACAGGAACTTCGCAATGCCGCACGAAATTCCCTCCAAAACTATTTTAAAACAAAACCTATTAAAATTATTTATCTATCACTTGCTATTTCACCTCAGTAAGGTGAAATCTGACCACCTGTTGTTTAATAAACAGTTTACATATGAAAATGCATATGTAAATCATTTTGCTGAGGCAAAACGTTGACCTGTGTCTTTACTTAAAATCATTTAACCCTTGTGTGTCAATAAAAAAAAAAGTTACTCAGAGGTCCTTTGAGGAAAAAACTGCAATAATAATATTACATGTTAATATTATTTTCCACTTTCAATTAGTTATTTTTTTAACCAACATCAGTCCTGATCATAACTACCAAATATTCATTTATTTTCAGGATTTTAACCATTTAAATGCAAGTTTGTTTATGTAATGCCACAGTAATTTTTTATGAAGAAAAACAAAACAAAAAATGAATTATTTTCCAAATACAAAATGCTAAGGGGATTTTTAGTTTTTTGGATTATTACAGTCTGGGATATGTCAATGATTAGCAACAACATTGATTTTGATGCATTATTATTTTTTGTGCAGTGTCAAATTTAAAAAGAAAAACACAAAATAAAACTCACACTCAGGACCTTAGAGGACAAAAAAGTCAGTGTCAAAAAAATGCCATGTTAATATTATTTTCCACTTTCACTGACTTTTTTTTAACCATAACTACCAAATATTCATTCATTTTCAGGATTTTAACTCTTTAAATGCCAGTTTGTTTACATAATGCCAGTTATTTATACATACAAAACACACTCTGACATCTATACCAACACACCCACACAATTTTAGCTGTATCATTTATTTAATTGGCCTGCAGTACTCTATCATACAGCAAACAGAAATAGGACAAAAGCATGTATTTGCTCCATTGGCAGTATAAGGAAAATGGCACCATATGTTGGAAAATATTAAGAATTTACATTTTGAAGTCAGGACTCAGGAATGAAAGCATAATATAACAGAAAAATACACACCTTTGGCAAAATGTATTGCCGTTGACATTACCACAGCAAAAAAGTATCGAACAAATAAATAATTAAATAAAAATGAAAAAGACAAAAATGTCCCTAAGAACGAACAAGGGTTAATTCGATCATTTTAATCGTTTAATAAGCCATTTAGACCTTTGACGTTAGCTTGGAGCTAACATAGTGACAAAAGACTCACAAAAAACTTGTGAAAATATCTTAAAAACGAAGCATAAAATAATTAATATATGAAAACGCGAAGTAATAAAACAGAATGTAAAAGCTCATACAGAGTGAGAGTGTCTTACCAGCTGTTGACGGATCCAGCGAATCATCCTCTCAGTCTCGAGCTAGCGCAGTCTGCTAGCCCGCCTCACTGACACAAATCCTCACAACATAAATAAACGTGCTTCCCCTGAAGACTCCTGCTCTAAGCATTACACAGAACCCCTGCGTACACCATTAACACACAGATCCCGAGCCATTCTGCAGCTCAAAGCCGTTGCGCTGATGTGGAAACGCGAATACAAACACACCAAACTGCACTTGACGGAGAAGACTTCTGACTGACAACAACCCGGAAATGACGTCATCCAGAACTGAAACCTGAAGCTGTCAACGGTCGAGAGTTGTGACACACGTGCCAGAGCTTTCTGATGCATTTAAACCAAGTGAATATCCTGGGTTTAGTACACTTATCTTGTAATCCAAATTTGATTGATTGTCAAACAGATATTTTAGACACAGCACTCTTCACTTTAAAGGAAAAGTTCCCCTACAAAAGAAATGATTGTCATTTACTCACCTTCATGTTGTTTCGAACCTATATGCTGTTATTCTTTTCTTCTTCAGTGGAACACTAAAGGGGAATTTGGGAAGAATCTATCTACGGTCTTTTCCATACAACAACATAGTGATCACCAGTGTTGGGTGTAATCTGAATACAAAGAAATTTGTTATAAAGGCTGATTAATACTTTTGCATCAAACTTACTGCGCATAGGCTCCACGTAATGGCCAATGCAGTGGCCTGCATTTTTAATTCTGCATTGGTTTGTCTGCATCGTTCTGCAAGTATACATCCAAGTGCTAGCATATAGAACAAAAATATATATTTCTGAAATAATTATACATTTCTTTAAAAAAACTAAACCAAACCAATGGAATTTGTGGATTCAGAAGATTTATTAAATTATTGATGCATTAAAAACACATTCATTAAAGTATGTGAACATGTTGAGATTTAGGTACATATTATTTTACATGTTGCCTGCTCTGCAGAGGGGTTAATTTTTTGGAGCTTGACAGTCATATCCAATATGACCTGACATTGTATGGAAAATAAATTAGTGTCATTGACAAATCAGGTTATCCAAGATGATAAATATGATAAACCTTTTAGAAATCCAGTTTAAAACTTTGGGTTACTCACATAACCCTGGTACTCTGATAACAGGAGTGAGGTATCTCACTATATGAATCTACTCGGGAATCTATCCTGGAAGCACTAATGACACCACATTTTGTAAATTGACAGACCAATCACAGCAGTGACAGGTGAGCCCCACCTCCCTCATATAAGTCACTGCTACAGGTTCCTTCTTCATTCTCAGAATATGTGAATGTGTAACTGCAAGGAGGGAGGTGTGGTGAGATACCTCTCTCCAATTATCAGAGAACCAGGGTTACATGAGTAACCTAAAGTTCTTTTTCTAACATTCTTTTGGTCTCTCACTATAGGATATAGCCAAATCAGACAAAAGTGTGATGTAACGCCCAACTCGCAGCTGCTCAAATGTGTTGGATGGAAATGCCCCTAAACAGCGCCCACTAGATAGACATGCCTCTGGTTGAATGAGCTCTCATGCCCTCTGAAGGTCACAACCCCAGGCTATTATAACTTAATATAATAGCCTCCAATACCCAATGAGACATGTCATGATAGGGGTCTGTTCTTACAAGAATCAGCCCACAAAATGAAAAGCTTAATGCCTTAATTCTTTCCACACACTAACATACAGTAGAGGATGAACTGGAAACAGATAGTGAAGCTGTCTCGTGCTCCGACAAGTAAAAAGGCGGTGGGTGAAAGACCAGCAAGTCCACCGGCTTACAACTGAGACATGGCGTGGTGGGTTACATTTCTGTAACAATGTTTTGTTTTCATCGTTGATGGGTTTTCAAGCTGGGGGAATGCCAAACTGGATCGCGCAACCTTAAAGCCCAGGGCCGTCAAGAGCCCCTGGGCACTAGCCCCATTGGCTCGGTCAGTAATTCATCCCTGCGTAGGGGGAGGGGCCAGGGCTGGCCACACAAGAGTTCAATTATCTCTGCCAGCCAAAGTTTCCCTGGCCAGTTCAGGGTGATCAGTGTGACTGAGTGACTGCATTCTCTTACTCTTCTTAGAGTTTGAACTCATTAGACTCACTGGTGGAAACGCATAAAGTAGCATGTTTGGCCATGGATGTGCTAAAGCATCTAGACCCATAGGAGCATCGACTTTCGCTAGAGAGAACAGAAGCCAATAAATGTTTTTGTGCAATGCGAAGAGATCTACGGCAGCTTGCCCATATCTCTCTCACAGCCAACTCACCACCGGAGGTTAAAGTTTCCACTCTCCGTACAGAAGACAGAACAGGAGATCCACCCCCGTATCCATCGCTCCCGGAAGGTGCATCACCCATAATGACAGAAAGTGCACACAGCTCCACACAATAAACTTTTGTGCCAAGCTGTGAAGCCACTGTGAACGCGTATCCACTTGTCTCTTTTAGGTATGCCAACATTGTCATGTTGTCAGATCTGACAAAGACATGGTAGACTGAAAAAACTGAACAAAGTGCTTCAATGCTAGAAACATTGTCAGTAACTCCAGAAAGTTTATATGCTCATTTTATAACGATGCAGGCCAAACCCCATTTACCACTCTGCGCCCCAGCCTGTGAGTGAGGCATCTGTCGTCACCACTTTCCTCAGAGAGACTGCCCAAAGGAGTTACCCCTTGAAGGAAAGCGGGGATTCTCCAGTGACGGAGAGCATGCATCCCCCTTTGAAATCACCCGGAGACACAAGCTGTGCTGAAACACGTTCACAGTAGTCCCAACGGATTGAATGACACCATTAAGGCCATCCATCCTAAAAGGTGTAGACACAGCCTGAATGGGACATTCCTCCCTTTCTGAAAAAGGGACAAACGAATCGATCCAGTGTGCTTTTCTGACTGAAACAATTGATACAGATCAGAATTAAATCTAAGACCCAGATATATTATTTCCCGTGGGTGAAACAGACAGTTCTTTGTTTTGTTAATTTTGAAGCCCAAGCCTCCGAATGAGACACCAGTGCTCCCGTATCTATCTCTGCTTCCTGCCGCGACAATGAGGAGTAGATTGTCCAGATAAGCTGACACTCTGAAACCCGTTAATCTGAGTGACATTAGCACTGCCTCCACACACTTGCTGAAGATTCTCAGTGCTATTTTGTAGACTAACCCTGATAGGAAAACCTCAGGAATTTTCTGTGTGATGGGTAAATGCCTATGTGGAAATATGCGTGTCTGTTGAGCACCCGCAAATCCAGAATGGGGCAGAGACCTCCCCCTTTCCTGGGAATAACGAATTACCTGAAGTAAAAGCCCTGACTGCTGAACTCGGTACGACCAATATTTCTCATTTGCTCAGTAAAGAGGTTATTTCTTCCTCCAAAATCTGAGCTGACTCCCCCTCCACTATTGACATTAATACACTGTTGAAAAGTGGAGGTTTTACATTGAATTGCAGTTGATAACATCTCGCTCACTGATGGCACTGTGGCACTACAGCCATGGCCAAAAGTATTGGCAGTGACATAAATTCATAAACTACGTTTTCTGCTTCAGTTGTTGTGGTGTTGATACACGTTGTTTCTAGATTATTGTGCAGAGTGATCAGATGCATTTTAAATAATTGCAAAAAGCTTCATTGGCCAAAATAATTTACTTTATCACAAAAACCCAAATTTCACAGTTTTTTGGCCCTGGCACAAAATGACCAGCCAACATCATTTCACTAATCATATCAGCAGCACCTGGAAAATGTGAACGAGTACTAGTCAGGTGAAATCACCCTATCATTCTGATTGGATTATAAGAGCAGACTGATTGCTATAAAAGGAGGGAAGAATTGCTTCCAATCATTGTTTTCTTGTTCGCAATGGTTACCTCTAAAGAAAGACGTGCAGCCATCATCGCTTTGCATCAAAATGGCCTCACATGCAAGGAAATTGCACCTGAAAGAACCATTTACCGGATCATCAAGAACCTCAAGGAGAGAGGATCAACTGCAGTGAAGAAAGCTTCAGGACGTCCCAGTGTGTCCAGCAAGCGCCAGGACTGTCTGCTCCTGTGGAGTCAGCTATGGAATCGTGTCACCACCAGTGCAGAGATTGCTCAATATTGGCAGCAGGTTGGAGTGCATCTGCACACACAGTGAAGCGAAGACTTTTGGACAATGGCCTGGTGTCAAGAAGGGCAGCAAAGGAGCCACTTCTCTCCAAGAAAAACATCAAGGACAGATTGAAATTCTGCAGGAAGTACAAAGATTGGACAGCAGAAGACTGGTGCAAAGATATTTTCTCTGACAAATCCCCCTTCCAACTCTTTGGGACATCTGGAAAATCGATAGTCCGGAGAAGAAAAGGTGAACGCTACCATGAGTCCTGTGTCGTGCCAGCAGTGAAGCATCCAGAGACCATTCATTTGTGATAATGAAGTGGCTTGGAGATCATTACATTTACATTTTGGATCCGTGGCCAGGCAACTCCCCGGATCTTAATCCCATAGAGAACCTGTTGTTAATCCTCAAAAGGTGAGTGGACAAGCAGAAGCCCACACATTTTGATAAACTCTGCGCACTAATAAGGCAAGAATGGGTCGCCATCAATCTGGATTTGGCCCAGAAGCTGATATCCACCACGCCAGAGTGAATTGCAGAGGTTATGAAGAACAAGGGTCAACACTGTAAATATTGACTCTTTGCATATATTGAATGCATATAGTTTTTGCCAATAAAAGCCCTTAAAACCTATAAAATACTTAGCGTTCTTTTCCAGTATACCATAGAAACATGTGAAAAAATCATCTACAAATACTGAAGCAGCAAACTTTGCAAAACACAAATTTATGTCACTGCCAATACTTTTGTCCACTGCTGTATCTAGCAGTTTTCATTTTTGTGCTCATTTTCACATTGACAAACTGCCTGGATGCAAACTGTGCAAACTGTCCTCCTCTCTCTTTTCTGACCCTGTAGGGAGAGGGCAGATATAAACAGGAATGCACTGGGGGAATTGGTGCCAACACTACCGTTTAACTCCTTATGCATGACCAGTGCAACACAAAACTTGTTGTGTTTGTCTCTCTCAGACTGAGGGTAGGAGCTCGAGCAGTAAACTTCCGGGGATGGCAAGTTTCAAAAGCCTCACGATCCTTCCTCTTTAAGTCACACTGCTGCCACAAAGGCTTTCGGTTCCACTGGGGCACCCAGGAAGTATGTCATCTTTCTCACAGACAGGGTAGACAGACCAAGCCATTTTACTGTCTCCAGACGGTTACACCACTGAGACATTTATAAAAAATATATCAAAATTACTTTGAACTTATAAACTGAAAGCATGATCATCACAGAAGTGGTGTATTCAAGTAATTATTTTGTGTGAATTGCCTTTTTAAAGTATTTTTGAATAACTTCACTTAAATAGATCAGGGCAACTAATTAGCATCACGTTATTGACTCTTATTTATTTAAAGATTTATAGTTGTCATAAAGTGATCAAGCAACTATTGTTAAACAGCTGTAGAGTATTAAAATGCTCTTATTTGTTACCTTCTCATCTCCTTATCACTGATAAGGACCCATCATCCAGTCACATGGTTTCTCTTACCACTGCTACGCTGATGACACGCAACTCTACTTGTCTTTCCAGCCCAACGACACCACAGTGACCGTTCGAATCGCTGCCTGTCTGGCAGACATCTCAGCCTGGATGAAGGAACACCACCTTCAACTCAACCCTGCCAAGACAGAACTCCTTGTCTTTCCAGCCAACCCTGCTGTTGAACACAACATCACCGTGCAGCTGGGTCCAACTACAGTTTCGCCTTCCAAAACGGTCAGAAATCTAGGGGTAACCATTGATGATGAGCTAAATTTCACAGACCACATTTCAAAAACTGCAAGATCTTGTAGATTTACACTCTACAATATCAGGAAGATAAGACCCTTCCTCTCTGTACATGCCACACAACTGCTCGTTCAGTCCCTTGTCATAACTAGACTGGACTACTGTAACGCTCTCATTGCAGGCCTTCCTGCATGTGCTATTAGACCTCTCCAAATGATCCAGAATGCAGCAGCACGTCTGGTCTTTAATGAACCTAAGAGAGCACACGTTACACCACTCTTTGTCTCTCTCCACTGGCTGCCGGTTCATGCCCGTTTTAAATTCAAGGCCCTGATGCTGGCATATAAAACAGTCACTGGGTCTGCTCCAGCATACCTTAAAACATTTATGCAGAGCTACGTCCCACCAGAAGCCTGCGGTCGGCTAAGGAACGTCGCCTTGTCGTACCAAAACAAAGAGACACCAAAACACTTTCCCGGACTTTCAGTTTCATCATACCACGGTGGTGGAATGACCTTCCCAACTCAATCCGGGAAGCTAACTCACTCTCTATCTTCAAAAAACGGCTAAAAACACATCTTTTCCAAAAGCACTTAACCGGTCAATAAAAAAAATAAAATAAATAAAATTATATATATATTTACATTTCTTGTTGCACTTAAATCTGTTTTGTATACTATTATGATGATAGTGATACTTTGTAATATGGCACTTTTTGTACCACTGTCTCCCTAAGATGATTCGCTGATGTTCTTCCTCTTTTGTAAGTCGCTTTGGATAAAAGCGTCTGCCAAATGAATAAATGTAAATGTAAATGATATAAATGGAGATAAAAACAGAGCCGTAAAATATAGTGAAGATATGCCATTGTCAATAATATAGTTAGGCTACAATACTTTTTGGCCTCTGAGGTGATCATTAAATAGCCCAGTATGTAATCATTTCGTATTAATTTAACACACTGTGGATCTTTGTGCTGTGGGCACAAGACCACTGTAAGATCTGCTTTCACAAGAAGCCTAATGTTTGTGGGTCAGTTTTGCATGTCAATGTCCAATGTACATTTGTTGTGACTCGGTGGCAGTATGAGGAACAGATGCAGAGATTATGCCATGCCAGTGTTACATGCTGCATTTAACCCTGTAAAAACAGCATGAGTATTAATCTGTCAGAGAGCTCTGCATTATACGATCAGCCACTAAATGTCTCTGGATTAGTTTACAGTAAGAACAGCACAGCTGTCAGAGGATCTGCTGCCATATCACCATCTAATATTTTTAACAATTCAACACAATGATTATAAATGTTCAGTTTTGCTCATCTTCAGGGCAAAAAAAGGTAGGTAGATAGGAATGTTTATTTATTAAGCTGCATGACAGAACATATTTACATCGGTCACTTTTTGACTAATTATGCCTATGTATTTCTGACTAATTAGACATTTTTGTCTGCATTTTAAACTGTCAAAACAATTTTGTCATATAGCACCACAAAATTTCCACACTACTGTCCAGAAATACTGAAATAAAAAATAATAATTAGAAATAATTATTGTTTTTTTTAAAGTTATTGTTTATATAATGTATTTAGTATATTAGAGCATTCTGGGAAATTAAGTGTTCTTCCACCATGGTCCATAATATTAAAGTGAATTTATTGAATATAATGAATTCTGCTTCCTGTTTGCTAATGTACCTCAATTCTTGAATTGGCATTTAAAAGGCGGTCATGTGGTCGGATGCCTCACTTACTCACATCACCGAATCACAGGTATGTGGTGTCACCTTCAAACCTTCCAACGGATATGTTTGCTTATAAATTGGGTTCTGTAATGGATCTATTAATAGCTCCAGTGTGCAGACTATGTAATAAATGTATAAAGCTCTCCAAAATTGCAGATGCTGCTTTCCCTCCTTCCAAATTGGTTCTGTTGAGCCTCGCATCACAAATTTCACAACAGAAATTGGTACTGCTATCTTTTTTTTTCATCTTCAATGATCTTATTTGTACTTGTTAACATGGCTGCCCATAAAGAGTTGCAACAGGCCAGTGTCACATACAGCTGGCTAGCTAAACTAAGCATTTTGATCATTTGCATTATAATGGAAAACATTAGCTAAAAATTATTATTTGTATAAGTGGAAAATGCTGGCCAAGCTGTTGTCCAGACAATTGCCATCCATCCTGTCTGATGCAATAGTTCCCAGGTACTGCAAAGTTAATTATGAACATGTTCGTGCACAAAACGTTTTCACAATCAATTGTTTTATTTTTAACAAACTTTACATTTACACATTTATATTTATAAAAACATTTTTTATTTCAAATGTTTTGCTAAAAAGTATACTTGCTTGCTATCATTCTTTAAAATAAATATAAACCTATTTTATTTTTTGTTACAGTATAATTGTGACAACCAATTTATTCCTAATTTGAATGCAAAATAGAAAACTGCAAACATTAAAGTAATATAATTTGATATCTATTTACAAACAGGCAATTGTGGTGAAAAGAGGAATGATAAAGCTAGAATATTTGCATATTTCTTTTTAATTTTACTTTAATTTATTGTAACAATACTTTGAAATCTGCAATTTTATAATGGGACTCAATTAGTCACCTATTGAGAAAAAGAGGCTGTTTTCCCATACTTACATGTTTACTTGTCAGTGAGCATGCCTTACATGAGCCAGAACAATCTTATTAATAAATCAATAATAGTCTCTTTAAACATTATACTGTAGGTATGAACTAAAGTATGCTAGTCTGCAGCTCCACCTGCTGGGCTGACTATAAAACATGTTGGGTTGAGTGCAAAACTGAAAATTAGTATTTAGTAATTAGTAATTAGATATTTACTACATTATAGTATTTTGAACTTGTTTAATGTTTATTTATAATAATGTTTAGAGCTATTTACATCTGTATTTCCTTAAACACAATTTAAAAGTAGAATATTAAAGAATAATAAGTAAAAAAAAGAATGCCTTACAGCAAAAAAGGAAAGCCATTTAAGGCAGTTAAATTACCACATACCTTGTCGACTTATTTAGCATAATCAGTACAAGAACGTGCATGTAAACACACTCACTGATAATATAATTTGTAATAAAAATGTTATTTCTAAATGTGAAAAAAATGAAGCATTTTCATGAGTGGACTCCTTGTTGTAACGCTTGAGCAACGAGGCAGGCGAGGAGATGCGGATCCAAACGCAGTTTAAACTTTATTTAATAAGCAAACAGGTAAACACAAGGAACAACCCACAATGGGGAAATAAAACATAAAAACTGTAAACTAAACACGATGTAAACAAACAGAGGACTCGGGAAGGAAACACACACCAGGCTAACATCAAACAACAATAGACAAGGACTGAACAAAGAAACAGGGTATAAATACATAAACATGGGAAAAAGGGGCCAATGAACGAACAGAACTCAAACAAGATAACAAGGTGATTAACAGAAGCAAAAGGCAAACTAATGAGGACAGGTGAAAACAATGACAGAAAACACGAACGCTAACAAAGAGACTATGGAGTTACATAAGGGACTAAATTGAAAACTAAAAAATGCAAAAGTGACAAATGGCAAACAAAAGGGCAACAGTGAAACAAGACAGGGTATACATAAGAGCCCCCCCTCAAAGGATCGGCTTCCAGACGATCCTAGAAGACAAAGACAAAAGACAAAAAACCCACAGAGAACAAAATGATGGCACCGGGGGCAGACAGGCAGACCAGGGGGGGCACAAGAACAAGGAGGCAGTCCAAGGGGCACAGAGGGCAGGCAGGAAGTCCAAGGGGGGCCACGAGGGGAAATGAGACAGTCCACGGGGGCACAAAGGGAGATGACACAGTCCACGGGGGCACAAAGGGACAATTAGGCAGTCCATGGGGGCACAAAGGGACAGGTTTAGGAGGCCGGGGTGGTATCGACCGGGCAGGGACAGGTTTCGATGGTCTAGGAGCTGGCCACCGGGCAAGGGTAGGTGCAGGAGGCCTGGGAGCTGGCCACAGGGCTAGGACAGGTTTGGGGGACCTGGGAGGAGGCCACTGGACAGGGACTGGGTCAGGAGGCCAGGGGGGAGGCCTCAGGACGGGAACAGGGTCAGGAGGCCTGGGTGGAGGCCACAGGACAGGGACTGGGTCAGGGGGCCTGGGAAGAGGCCACGGGACTGGGACTGGGTCAGGAGGTCTGGGAAGAGGCCACAGGACGGGAACAGGGTCAGAAGCCCTGGGAGGAGGCCACAGGACGGGGACCGGGTCAGGAGACCTGGGAGGAGGCCACAGGATAGAGGCCGGCTTTGGTGGCCTGGGAATTGGTCATGGGCCAAGGGCCGGTTCAGGGGACCTGGGAGGTGACCACAGGACAGAGGCCGGTTTTGGTGGCCTAGGAGATGGAGTGACCACAGGGGAGGCCGGCGGAGCCGCGTGAGGCGGAGCCAAGGAGGACCTCTGAGGCGGAGCTGAGGGAGGTGATAGCTCAGAAGGCCCAGAAGGCGGAGCTGAGGGAGGCTCAGGAGGCGGAGCCGAGGTAGGCGGCGCCGTGGGACGCTTTAGGAACGGAGACCAGGAAGGCTCGAGAGGCGGAGCTCTGGGAAGCTCGGAGGGCGGAGCTCGGGAAAGCCCAGGAGGCGGAGCTCGGGAAAGCTCGGGAAACTCGGAAGGCGGAGCTCTGGAAAGCTCGGGAAACTCGGAAGGCGGAGCTCTGGAAAGCTCGGGAAACTCGGAAGGCGGAGCTCTGGAAAGCTCGGGAGGAGGAGCCCTGGAAGACGGAGCTCTGGAAAGCTCGGGAGGAGGAGCCCTGGAAGACTCGAGACTTGAGAGACTTGGGAGGCAGAGCCCTGGAAGGCTCGAGAGGCGGAGCCCTGGAAGGCTCGAGAGGCGGAGCCCTGGAAGGCTCGAGAGGCGGAGCCCTGGAAGGCTTGAGAGGTGCTGGCTCTAGGACGGGCATGACCACTGGCGCTGGCTCAGGGACGGTCGAGGCTACAGGCGCTGGCTCAGGGACGGTCGAGGCTACAGGCGCGGGCAGGCGTGGCCGCTGGCTCGCAGACCGGGGCAGGCGTGGCCGCTGGCTCGCAGACAGGAGGGGCTGGTTTGATAGGGAGCGCTAGGGACGACTGGAGAGTCACCACCGTGGGTGGAGAGGTAGGGTCCTCCTCAACGATGCCCACGGTGAGCTGTGAGCCGCAAACTAGTAGGGTCGCCTCCAGGAAGTCGCAGAGCGTCCAGCCGTGCGTTGCCTGTGGCAACCGCTCCCTCAGCTCCGTGTTCAAATTGCCCCTAAAGAAGACCACCAAGGCTGAGTCCGGGAAGTCTGAGATACTCGCCAGGTTCAGGAAGTCGTGGATGTGGTCTTCTATAGGGCGGTCTTCTTGCCTTAAGCAGAGCAGATTGTAGTTAGCTCGCTGAACTGCTGGATCCATAGTTTTTGGTCTATTGTTCTGTAACGCTTGAGCAACGAGGCGATGCGGATCCAAACGCAGTTTAAACTTTATTTAATAAGCAAACAGGTAAACACAAAGGAACAACCCACAATGGGGAAATAAAACATAAAAACTGTAAACTAAACACGATGTAAACAAACAGAGGACTCGGGAAGGAAACACACACACACACACACACACACACACACACACACACACACACACACACACACACACACACACACACACACACACACACACACACACACACACACACACACACACACACACACACACACACACACACACACACACACACACACACACACACACACACACACACACACACACACACCAGGCTAACATCAAACAACGATAGACAAGGACTGAACAAAGAAACAGGGTATAAATACATAAACATGGGAAAAAGGGGCCAATGAACGAACAGAACTCAAACAAGATAACAAGGTGATTAACAGAAGCAAAAGGCAAACTAATGAGGACAGCTGAAAACAATGACAGAAAACACGAACGCTAACAAAGAGACTATGGAGTTACATAAGGGACTAAAGTGAAAACTAAAAAATGCAAAAGTGACAAAAATGGCAAACAAAAGGGCAACAGTGAAACAAGACAGGGTATACATAACACTTGTTTACCTCACTGAATATTTGTGAAATATCACTACTGACGTATGCAGTTAAACGTATTGATTTATTAATAAGTAGAAGTGTGTGTGTGGATGGTTGAGTAACTTCCATAGAAACTGAACTGTGCCTTTTGCCTTAAAGAGAGACTTGTAGAGGTAATACACTTTGACTGACATAAAATCATAGTCTTGTTTCAACAAAGCAAGCAAGCAACAGCCCACGAAACTGGTTTTACAGGATTCAAGGTGTTCAAGCTGTTGCTGATGATTTCAACGTAATGGGTACGTTGAGGAAACAAAAAGTGTTTTTAATTGATAAGTAAAAAATCTTGAAGATCACTTCTGTGGGAAGTTTTTATTTTACACCTGTACATGCTTTAGCTGTGGAAAACAAAACAGAAACCTTTAGAACTTTCTAGAAAACTTTTTTGTTTTTGTGGTTGCTAGGGTTTTTCTAGCTACAGTCTGTGGCTCACACTTCCCACCACCCCTGGAAAATCATCCTCCTTTCTTATTGCGGCTGCTAATGGTTCCTGTGCAAGACAGAACAATAATGGGGAAAGAGGGCAACCCTGCCGGGTGCTCCTATCCAGAGTACAATAATCTGAAATTAATCCATTTGTTTGTGCTGCCACTAGGTGTCTATAAAGTATCTTAATCTATCCAATAAAGTATTACTGAACTTGTATATTTCAAAAAATCTTAAAAAGATAATCCCATTCTATCATTTCAAATGCCTTTTCAACATCAAGTGAGATGGCAGCGACTGGAGTCTGGTCATTCGCCACTGACCACATGATATTCATGAAACTCCTAATGTTATCAGAAGAGCTACGGCCCGAATAAACCCCACCTGATCTATATGTATAAGAGATGTCATAACTTTAATTAATTGGTTAGCAAAAGGTTCGGACAGTATTTTTATGTCTGACTATATCAGGGAAATTGGATGGTAACTCTTATTCTCGCTTGGATCTTTGACCTTTTTATTATTAATATCAATGGCCAAGGTAAAAAATTCAAAGGGCATGGTAGAAAAAGACTCTCTGCTTTATATATCTAGCCAAAATCTTACCGCTTTGTCCCCCGACTCTGTATTTCAAAGGGGTCAATTCTCTGAGGCCATCAGATGACATTCAGCACTTCAGCTCTGCCTCTGCACTTTTAATGTTCCCTTCCAACTCCAGAAGTTCTCGTGCTTTGGATTTTTTGATGAATGAGGCATACTGTATGATCCGACCCCTAAGAACTGCCTTAATTATCTCCCACGTCACGGCCAAAGAAGATACTGAGGACCAGTTGGTCTCCATGTACACTTTGATTTCAGCCTTCAGCATTTGTTGGAATTCAGGATTTTGCAACAGGGATACATTAAAGTGCCAAATATAATTTTTTTTCTCCATACAAAGCAACACCTCTAAACACACCAGGGTGTGATCTGAGACTAAAATGTTTCCAGTTGAGCAATCAAGCACAGATGAAATGAGGGACTTCGATACATTAAAAAAAAAAAAAAAAATCTAGAATAAATCTTATTGACTGATGAAAATAATTTATAGTCCCTAGCTATATGGGTTCAAAAATCTCCAAATATCTGTAAGACCAAGATTTTTACACATCCTTTGAAGCATTACCGTTGCTCTAGGGGGCTTACACAATATTGCTTCACTATGATCAAGGACTGAGTCCATCAATAGATTAAAGTCTCCTTCCAATATTATATCATGAGGGGTGCCAGCGACTTGCAACATCTATTCATGATCTATAAAAAAGCCTGATCATCAGCATAAATGTGTAAATATTAGTCAACCTTTGCCCCTGAATTTCTGCTAAAACAATAATTACTCTTCCTAATTTATCTTTAATCTGTTTGAGACATTTTAATTTTAGATGTTTACTTATCAATGTAATGACTCTCTTGCTCTTACCTGTGCAAGTACTAAAGACAAATTTTCTTCCCAAATTTTCAGCTTCCTGCAGAAACACTATATCATATTTCTTACATCTAAGAAAAGAAATAACCTTGCTTCTTTTTATGGTGTGCCCCAACCCATTCACATTCCACGTGGAAAGAGACAATCCACTCATATTAACATTTGACATTTTGACATATTAGAAATTAAACCCAGAACTTCCCCCCTGAACCAAAAATGAATAGGAGGCATAAGCACAATGAACGAGTAGATTCATCCACATAACTGCTTTGAAGGAGTGTTACTACACAAAACAAACTCCAGCTGCTTGGCGGAACCAGCACAAAAACAAACAAAAAGGTGGCCAGTTTCATCAGACAGTCAAGTGAATGTTCAGTGAGTAAGGCCCACTCGGCTGTTACATGAGTGCAGCAGATGCCCTACAGAACAAACTCCAACCAACAGGAGGCACAAACCAGGCGGAACCAGCACAAAAAAAAAAGAAAAGGCGCTCAGTTTCCTCAGATGGTCAAGTGAATGTTCAGTGATTCAGGCCCACCTGGCTGCATAGAAAGCATCAAACAATGACCTACTCACTCCATTGACTTTATGAAGGACATCACAGGCTGTGGGGATGTAAATATTTTGCGACAATCCTTAGTATGTATTCTCATTTTGGTCAGGAACATCAGTGCAAAAGCGACCCTCCGTTGATGTGAGAGTTTCTTGCATTCCTTGAATTAATCACGTTTCTCTCTTGTCAAATTTACAAAGTCTGGGAACAAGAAAATGTTGTGGTTCTTCCAAGAAAACCTTCCTTTACCTCACATAACACAAGATCTTTATTGGATGATCTCAGAAATGTGGCCAGAATTGTCTCCCTCAGCAGATCTCCGAGCCGGAGCTTGCTCAATTTCCAGCTTATTGCCTGTTATGTCGAGCAGACTCGGGAAGAGCCCATCCAGACATCTCACCATATCTTGACCTTCTTCGTCTTCAGGAAGTCTTCCAACTTTTCCCATACACACTCCAAGCCTATCTTGGTCGCTAGCGGATTAGCAGCTAATTCCCTCTCTGATGACACCATATAATTCATCCAACACTCTTTTGAATTTTGTCTCTATGGCAGTGATCGATCGACATATTACAGAAAGAACCTCCAAGTCAGCAATGACCTTCGCCAGCATTGCTAACATGTTCAAAAGTTGACGCTGAATCTCTTCCAATGCACCATCCAAACTGAGTCCCGATCTGCGGCCCTGTCAGTGGTATCAGTTTGAGCATGTAATTATCTTTTAATGTCTCCAGATCCCGAGGATTTTTAATTATTTGACATATTGCCTTCCTAGAACAGTCAAGAATCAGAGTGTACAGAATCTCTCCGGTTTATGACATAAAAAGTATTAAAACTAGCAAAGTGGGCAGAACTCGACGTTCACACGTCCGACCCTCACATCCCACAATGCTGTTTTTCAAGCGTTTTTGTAAAGCTGCTCGTTAAAACTAACATGTATGAAAACTCTTAAATCTCTTACTGCACATGCGAAAAATCCCCATTCCATGTTCGGTCTGAAACGCAATTGTCCTCGTGTTCCATCACCGGACAACAATTCTGAGTAAACTTCCCGTCGCTTTGGAAGGAATGAAATGTGAAGGTTGTACAAAGTAACATTTATCTTTAACAATGTTATCAAAGTGAATAGCAAGCACAACAATGAAGCTATAAAATGGCTGCCATCTTGATTGTTTTGGATTGAATGGATCACATGACTGTGTCACATGACAACAAATCCCTTATTGTTTTCAGATTTCTCTATTTTCCCTGTCCACACTACAATGTAAAGACTGCGTTTTCAGATGTATCTACTTGGGAGAGTGTTTTTGAAAAGCTTGCAAGACAAAAATGCAGTCTGAAGTAGGTCAGAAGGCCAAAACATAGTGAAAAAGATGAGTTTTCAATCGGAAACGTATTAGTGTGGACATGTCAGTAATGGCAAGTAAAAGCAAAACAAGTAGAGGTAAAAGGTTTTTTTTGCCTTAGCAAACACCACTAATTAAACGTGCACACAGTAACTTTTGTCTTTGTGTCATCTTGGACTTACACTGACACCTATCGGCTTGGATGCAGCATCATTTAAAATCAATCGTTTTCCGTTTCAGATGACATTGTAGAAATTTAGTACAGTCAGCCAGTATTACTTTTTTTTTTTTTTCTCTCCTTTTCTCCACAATTTGATATGCCCAATTCCCAATGTGCTCTAGGTCCTCGTGGTGGTGTAGTGAATCTCATTTACCTCTGTGTCTGAGACAGTCAATCTGCACATCTTATCAAGTGGCTTGTTGAGCGTGTTACTCACGTTATTCTCTGTGGCATCCACACACAACGTGCCGCACTGAGAACCACATTATAGTGACCACAATGAGGTTAACCCAACGTGACTCTACCCAACACAGCAACTGGGACAATTGGTTGCTTAGGAAGCCAGACTGGAGTCACTCAGCACACCCTGAATTCGAACTTACGACTCCAGGTGTGGTAGTCAGTTTCTTTACTTGCTGAGCTACCCAGGCCCCAGCCAAGATTACTTTAATCAATGGGTGAAAGTGTCAAATAACAGGACAGTTACTGAAATTAAGTAAGTAGTATTCAGCTAGTCATGTGATTTTAAAATGGCCGCCCCCATGTGTGGACCCTCTCCATGTGGAATAAAACAGCTTTTATAAGGTTACTGATATGACTGGAGTCTTCATTTTAATGTGAGTGCTCATGATTTCCTTCATATATTGCAAAATTATAATTAATATCTTTAGGAGTAAAACTTTTTTAATGAGGAAAAAATTACTGAGTGTAGCTTTAAGACCTATTTAGAGCTTTTTCTGTCCAGTGCTTTAGAGTTGGTAGTAATGCCTCAAAATGGAATGATTTTTAGGTGAGCCTTAAAGGTATGGAAGCCAAATCACACACACAACATATATATATATATATATATATATATATATATATATATATATATATATATATATATCATGATCTTAATGTTGTTAGTGCTATGCTCTGCCAGTTGAGCTACAGGATACCCATAATCACAATATGACTTTATATGTCACTATTGTGACTATATTTCTCACCATTGTGACTTTATATCTTGTTTGATTGTTGCAGTTGTAATTGTAATTGAGTGATGTAAAAAGCGTAATTGCAAGATAAAAAGTGGAAAGGCGCAATTGTAATATATGAAGTCAAAATTGTGTGATATTAAATGCCAATTGTGAGGTATAAACACAGAATTCTGACTTTATTTTTATCATGCAATGTAAAGTTGCAACTACAATTAGGAAATATAAAATCATAAATAGCTTTTTTATTTTAGTTTTATTTTGTGATGGGATTAAGGGTTGTTTATGTTTAAATCAGGGACTACAAACATTCAAAGGAAGGAAAATAAGAAAAACTGTAAAAATAATTACCTTTTTTGCAGAGCGTAACCGGAAAAAAAATGGGCTCGTTTTGCCTCCGTTGTTTTCACTCACTCGCACGTGACCAAAACAATCATGATTCACACTATGCCTTTGCTTTTCAAGTAAACAATTGTTTAATATTTGGATAATACATCGCTTGGTTTACTCACCTTGATGTTGATGCTCCTTAGCGCAGCTGGTCTCTGTGAGTGGTGGTTGCTTAGTGGCTAAAACACAGGGCTGTTAATCAGAAGGTTGCTGGTTTGAACCCCACGGCCACCACCGTTGTGTCCTTGAGCAAGGCACTTAACTCCAGGTTGTTCCGGGGGGATTGTCCCTGTAATAATTGCACTGTAAGTCGCTTTGGATAAAAGCGTCTGCCAAATGCATTAATGTAAAATGTCTCCATAAGCAAGATTGTCCTCTGTTTATTCTACTTTTTGGTGAACAATTATTCATTATACATCTAGCTGGTGGTTGATGGAGTTTTACTATCAATGTTTCAATTCTCTGTTCATTATACTCTTTATACTGAATCAGTATTCATTTTTCAATTGGAATTTTTCATTTTCAAGAGTAGCCTCGTTGCTCACCGATCTTCATGTTAGGCGAGAAAAAGATTTTGTGTTCAGGCCGCATTCAGGTTCACATTATTCATCTGGTTCATACAGTGTTCACATGCCTGAATATACTCCTGTTTGGGGAATCAATTTGAATTGATGCATTCATGAATTCATGCACATTGTTTATGCATATGTCTTCGGTGTATGTGGTCTGATTCTCTCCAGGGCAATTCTAGACATTAGGCAAATTTTACTTTGGAGGACCCCCTCTCATCACAAAACATATTTCTGATTTGGAAACTAAAAGAATGTATTATGTTAGAGCAGTAATTTAAACATCAGTTTCACTTCGGAGTAGTTCACACAGTTAATTGATGTTACAATAGGTGTGTTTGACTTTGGGCCTACGCAGACTGAACGTTGTCAGTAACACATATCGGTTAAAAACAAATTGGTGGATGTTTTAAGAACTGGTTTAAGAATAGACCACTGAAACCCCCTCATCTATCAACCATTAATATGAATAACCTATTATAGGAATGCATGCACAGAATTCAGTGTTTTTGAGTCAAAAGCTCACAATCTTTTGGTGTGTTCATTGTAAGTCAAGCATCTAGATACTTACAGAATTGCAGGCAAACAGAATAATATCTCACTTTTAATTTGAGCGCCTCTCAGTTTCTGCTGCTTTTGATCTTTCCGTGCAGAGGATAAAATTGTGATTGTACCTCTTGAGCACGGCTGCACATGCAGAGTGAACATTACCTTGACCATGCAAACACGTCCATGACCATGTGCTAAATGGTCTGCACTTATATAGCACCTTTTTTTTTTTAACCTTAGAGGTTACCAAAGCGCTTTTCACTGTGTCCCATTCTCCCATTCACACACACATTCACACTCACACTCATACACCAATGGTAGCAGAGCTGCCATGCAAGGTGCTAGCCTGCCATTGGGAGCAACTTTGGTTCAGTATCTTGCCCAAGGACACTTCAGCATGTGGAGTCGTGTGGGCCGAATCGAACCGCCAACCGTGCGATTGGCAGCCGACCCGCTCTACCACCTGAGCCACAGCAGGTAATTAGTTTGAGCGCTGGAGATTTCCTGATAGCGTAGTACACATCAGACTCATTTAAAATGTTATTTGTTGCAACACTGATAATTGTCACCAATAAGCCTGATGAAGCAAGGGATAAAGGCGGACGTTGACGACAGTTCGAGAGAGAGAGAGAGAATTACAGGCAGCTGCTCTGTGTGTTTATGTTTGTTTTTGGTTCAGTTTAATCATTAAATCAATAAACTATTATTTATATTGCCAAGCCAGTTCTCGCCTCCTTCATTCCCTTAATCCCCTTACAATTCATTTTACAGTATATGTCATTGGTGTATTGCTAATGTTTATGTGAAAATTTGATTGAAAATTATTTTCAATGGCATGATTTTTCGATTGGTTTTATTAGTGAAGTGTGCAGTGGTATTATCTTGGAATTATCTTTTGGATAATAATTCATTGGTGTTCCTCACTGGTGTATCAAAGAAAATTTACTCAAATGTGTTTTTCAATATTTCGTAAGTTGGGAAGTGATCTTCTTGAGTATGACCTGCTTGATTTGCTCGATACACCAAATAACCATATGTAACAGTTTTTCTTTAAATTATTCCCAATTATGTAAAACAGTTTCTGTTTAATAACAGGTTTCTGGGAACATTCCAAAGTAAAGGAGTGTATTCATTTGGTAATTGTACCTATTATGCTACTAGTAAAAGGAAAAGGAGCTTTTTTTAAGCTTGGTCTTTTATGACAAAGAATTAATACTGGACTTCAAATCAAAATCAAATCAAATCAAATCACTTTGTCACACTACTGTGTACACAAGTGCAACAGTAGGTGAAAGTCTTGTGTGCAGTTCCGAATAACATAGCAGTACCAATTACAATAAACAACATATTTTCACAACACAATTTAAATATGAAACGTACACATACTTACACAACACAATATACAATATACAGTAAACAATACACACAATATAGAATACACATACAATAAAATAAAAAATAAGGGTAAGGGTATATAAAATATATATATAATTGTGGAGAATATATTTGACAGTCCAGTGTGTGATACAAGATGATGATTAATAAAGCGCAGTGCTGATTGTTGATCGTGAGAGATCAAGTGTTCAAAAGTCTGATTGTTTGGGGGAAGAAGTTGTCATCTAGTCGGCTGGTGCGGGCCCTGATGCTGCGATACCACCTGCCTGATGGTAGCAGTGAGAGCAGCCCATGACTCGGGTGGCTGGAGTCTCTGATGATCAGAGGTGTAGTGGTAAAAAAAGAGGTGGGTAAACTATAAATTCTGGTGGACCACTGCCTACCGGTGTATGTGTATCCTGATGACATCGCTATAGGCTATCATTTGATGGTACTACCAAGGGTATCACTGGTTGTTCCCTCATAGGTCACACAATCACTATTCAATTCATACATTAATCTAAGTTCTTGTTAAAGAGACCCAAGAAGGAATAATATGGTTGAAATCTATAAAGTTTACTAAATGACAAAACAGAGAGAACAAAAATATTTAAGAGAGATAGAGAGGGAGGCTTATATCCAGGGCTTCCAATGCAATGCACTTGTACATAATGATTAGGGATTTGGGATTATTTTCATAGTCGATTAATCTGTTGAATATTTTCTCGATTAATCAATTAGTTGGTCTATAATATGTCAGAACAATGTGGATCAGTGTTTCCCAAAAGCCCAGGAGGATGACGTCCTCAAATGTCTCGTTTTGTCCACAACTCAAAGATATTCAGTTTACGGTCACAGAGGAGAAGACACTACAACATATTCACATTTAACAAGCTGGAATCAAAGAATTTTTGCCCGCCACAATATCAACAATGACCGCCACACATTGATTTTCTATTTATTTTTTATGTTTTACTAAGCCTATTTAAAATCGTATTTGATTGCAGAGAGCCCTAGCGCATTCGCGCAGCACTAGGCTACCTCTCGCTCGTCCCTCTCTCTCTCTCTCTCTCTCTCTCTCTCACCCGTACCTCTCGCGCTCTCTCTCCGTCATGGAACACCGCTGCATAAATCTGTCCAACACAGCACTGTCAGTTATTACTTATTAGCCAGCATGCAAGGAGCCTAGCTAATAAGGAGAGCTAAGTTATTGTTAGAATACAGCTGGATTTTTGAGGTCAGCACGCTGTATATAGCTGGTAGTAGTCAATATCGATGCACGCGCATGGGAAACACTGGCAGCAGCGCATTATGAAAGACTTCGTCTTAGGTTTAACAACCTATGAAACTAATAATGAACAATATGAAACTAAAACGACATAAGCTTAATTTAAAATGGCTTAGGAACTATCTATTTAGAGCTGGATAAACGCAATTTAGAGGTGGATAAACCCACTTTGGAGGTGGGAAAACGGTATTTCCGAATTTTGGGAGGTGCGTAAACGGCGTTTACGTGCGTTTAGCCTCCACTACATCCCTGCTGATGATCCTCCGAGCTTTTTTCACACCCCGCCTGTTATAGATGTCCTGGAGGGAGGGAAGCTCACGGAGGGCACTACGGTGTTGAATGCTGAGCTGTAGTCTACAAACAGCATTCTCACATATGTGTTCCTTTTTTCCATGTGGGAGAGAGCAGTGTGTATTGTAGATGCAATGGCATCATCAGTTGAGCGGTTGCTGTGGTAGGCAAACTGCAATGGGTCCAAAGAGGTGGGCAGAACAGAGCAGATGTAATCTCTGATTAACCTCTGAAAGCATTTGCTGATGATGGGGGTCAGAGCAACAGGACACCAGTCATTTAAGCAAGTGATTTTGGCTTGCTTCGGTACAGGCCCAATGGTTGATGTTTTAAAGCATGTGGGGACTACAGACAGGGAGAGGGACAGGTTGAAAATGTCCATAAAAACACCAGCCAGTTGGTTTGCGCACATTCTGATGACGCGGCCCGGAATGCCGTCTGGACCCGCGGCTATACAGATGTTCACCCGTCAGAAGGAGCGGGTTACATCCGCAACAGAGACGGAGAGTGAACCATCCTCTGTAACGTTGGCTGTGAGTGCTCTCTCTGCGAGGGCGGAGTTATTGTCTTCAAAACGAGCAAAAAATGTATTAAGCTCATCCGGGAGAGAGGCAGTGGTGTTCATGGCGGAGTTTTTATTCCGTTTATAGTCCGTGATGATGTTAATTTCCTGCCACAAACTTCTAGACTTGTTCTATGAGCTTCGTTTTATTACTGACACCTGCTGGTAAATCTGTGTTTCGATAATATCTTAATATTAGTTAAGTGATGGTGTTTTTGCTACTGTTTTGGAATAATACTGTCTGGGATTTCTGCTTTTTAAAGCAGTTACCGAATATTCAGTTGATTGATGCTTCACACATCATGGATCATGCAAAGGTGTTGTGGTTTTAACACAGACTTCAATAGAAGCTTTAGTAACAAACATCACATCATTACTCGTATTTACTTGCATTAACATATTTGCTCTCTTGATCTCCATCTTGTGACATTCGTCAGTACTTTAAGTCATCTGCGACTAACTGTCCCATGATCCCATATCCTTCTATCCATAAAAAAATGGCAAAGCATTTTTATCTTTGCAGGAGTATTGCACAGACAATGCTCACCATTCTATAGGGGTTTAAAGCTTAGCAAAAGCTTCGGTTACTTTTGCTTCATATAGCAGAAACAATGCTCACCCTTCTGTAAGGACCGGATGCATCACATAGCATTCATCCCTTTTCAAGGGTATTGCACAAACACTGCTCACCCTTCTGCATGGGTTCATACACATCACTTAGCATTGTTTATCCTTCCACAAGGATAAGCATTGTTTATTCCAGAAGCATTGTATACCCTTCTGCAAAGATACTGCATAAACAATGCTCATCCATTTGCAAGGACTCATTCATTCTCATAAGATAGTCTACCCTCTGCAGGGTATGGTACAATAGTAGTATGTTTGTACAGTCATATACTGTACAGGCTTAAGTTTGCAATTTTTCATTATTCATTTCAATTTCTTCTTGCAGATTGTTCTTGGTCCAATAAATTGGTTTTTATTTTACTTTTGGGGGTATCGTTTTTAAATTAGGTTCTAATTTTCTTTTGGGGTAGATCCCTTTCCCTGCCATCATCGCCTTCCCAGAGGATCTGATGTTAGTATCTGAACACTGAAACACAGGATGGGGTTTACGCCAAAGGAAACTAATTTATCACTATTTTCTTATTAATTCTAAATTATCTTGAGTCTTTCTGGTAGAAATGTAAGTGTAAGTGGTAGTTGTGTCAGGAAGACTCTGGGATCTTTATGCATTAATTCAATTCAGGCATCTTATCCAATCACCATATAGCCTTCGCTTTATAAGCTCTGCACAGCTGTCTTTCATTGCTCGTAATGTCTCCATTATTTTCATCCCCACAACCGTAGGACGGGGCTTGCACTAAAGCTAATTTATCCCTATATCATTTTATTATTTCTCAATTATCTCTCACTGGTAGAATGAAAAAATATGTTTAAATGTTGGTAGCTAAGTGGTAATTTCCTTCGAATCTTTTTATTTGTAGAAACCAAAGTGTAAATGGTTTATAAAAGTAAATTTTCAGGATTACGTCACACAGGATTAGGCTTTTGTTTTGCAGTAAACTGCTGCACATTTCTTTGCCTAAATGCTCATTCTGGATGTACAGTAGCCTTCTGTGACATGCTGAAAACCTATTAGACAACTAGATATAATTACTATGTATTAATGCATGGTTAATCCAGATACATGGTTGATCCAAGATGGCGGCGCGGTAGCACGCAGCGGCCACTCCGGATCCACAATGGTGCTATTTTTGTTAAAAAAGCCCGACTTTTGCAACACATGGACATCGGAGCAACCGGTGTTCGTGTCTACCATCGCCAGACACTACTGAAATATAAGACTCATGCAAAAACCAAGCTGCATGATGACCTGCAGGAGGCGCTACGCGTACTCGGCTTGCTGCGGAGACCAGGCCTCCAGCCCTCGGCGTCACCTGATGCCGGTGGCCGGGGGAGAGGACGTCGTGGCGGTGTGCGAAAGCGGAAGCGGAAAGAGGGCGGGGGTCCATGCTAGGCTAAAAACAAACCCTAGCTGGCCGGCTCTCCCGTCTATCCTGCTCTCAAATGTTTGCTCCCTGGACAATAAAATGGACTATATCTGACTCCAGCAGGCTACGCAGCGTGAGTTTAGAGACTGCTGCGTCTTTGTTTTCACGGAGACGTGGCTCAGCGACAGAGTTCCGGATGCCGCCATTCAGCTAGACGGGCTCGCCTCGTTTCGTGCCGATAGAAATACAGCTCTCTGCGGTAAGACTCGCGGTGGTGGCTTGTGTGTTTACATCAACACGGAATGGTGCAAGAACTCTATGCTAGTCTCTAGTTACTGTTCATCGCTGTTGGAGCTTGTGACTGTTAGATGCAGACCTTTTTATCTACCACGGAATTCACCACTGTTTGCATAACCGGAGTTTACATTCCCCAGCGCTAACGCTAAGGAAGCGCTCTGTGAACTGTATGGGGCTATGAGCGAACTGCAGAACGCTCACCCCGACGGACTGTTTAATGTCGCCGGAGATTTCAACCATGCAAATCTCAAGACAGTGCTCCCTAAATTCCATCAGTATGTGGACTTTGCAACGAGAGGGCGAACGCGCTTGATCTTGTTTACACAAACATCCCAGGCACGCATCGGGCGGAGCCCCGCCCCACCTCGGCTACTCAGACCACATCTCTGTTATGTTAATTCCAGCATACAGACCGTTCGTCAGACGCACAAAACCGCTTCAGAAGCAGGTGAAAACCTGGCCAGCAGGAGCCATCTCTGCTCTTCGGGACTGTTTTGAGTGTACTGACTGGCACATGTTCAGGGAGGCTGCAACATATGGCGATTCTACCAACTTGGAGGAATACACAGCATCAGTGACCAGCTACATCAGCAAGTGCATTGATGATGTCACTTTCTCCAAGACCATCACCACACGCTCCAACCAGAAGCCGTGGATGACTGCGGAGGTGCGCACGCTGCTGAGGTCCCGAGATTCTGCCTTCAGAGGAGGCGAAAAGGCAGCCCTAAGAACAGCTAGGGCCAAACTGTCACGGGCAATCAGAGAGGCAAAGCACGCACACGCCCAGAGAATCCACAGTCACTTCCAGGACAGCGGTGACACGCGGCGCATGTGGCAGGGCATCCAGGCCATCACCAACTACAGGACAACATCAGTTGCCTGTGACAAAGATGCCTCCCTTCCAGATGCGCTGAACGACTTCTACGCTCGGTTTGAAGTGCAGAACGACGTGATGGCGAGGAAGTCCACCCCTCCTCCCAACGACCAGGTGCTCTGTCTTACCATGGCAGATGTGAGGAAAACTCTACGTAGAGTCAACCCACGGAAGGCTGCTGGACCAGACAACATTCCTGGCAGAGTGCTCAGAGGATGTGCAGACCAGCTAGCAGATGTTCTTACCGACATCTTCAACATCTCTCTGAGCAGCGCTGTCGTTCCAACGTGCTTCAAGGACTTGCTGACTGGGAGACCTCAGTCAGTCCGGATCAGGAACAGCATCTCCACCACCACCACACTGAGCACTGGGGCCCCCCAGGGCTGTGTGCTCAGTCCACTGCTGTTCACTCTGCTGACTCACGACTGTGCAGCAATGCACAGCTCGAATCACATCATCAAGTTCGCCGATGACACGACCGTAGTGGGTCTCATCAGCAAGAACGACGAGCCAGCATACAGAGAGGAGGTGCAGCGGCTGACGAACTGGTGTAGAGCCAACAACCTGTCCCTGAATGTCGACAAAACAAAAGAGATGGTTGTTGACTTTAGAAGAGCACAAGGTGAACACACTCCGCTGAACATCGACGGCTCCTCTGTGGAGATCGTCAAAAGCACCAAATTCCTTGGTGTTCACTTGGCGGAGAACCTCACCTGGTCCCTCAACACCAGCTCTATCACCAAGAAAGCCCAGCAGCGTCTCTACTTTCTTCGAAGTCTGAGGAAAGCACATCTCCTACCCCCATCCTCACTACATTCTATAGAGGGACTATTGAGAGCATCCTGAGCAGCTGCATCACTGCCTGGTTTGGGACTTGCACCGTTTCGGATCGCAAAGCCCTGCAGAGGATAGTGAGGACAGCTGAGAAGATCATTGGGGTCTCTCTTCCCTCCATCAAAGACATTTACAAAAAACACTGTATCCGCAAAGCAACCAGCATTGTGGACGACCCCACACACCCCTCACACAAACTCTTTACCCTCCTCCCGTCTGGCAAGAGGTACCGAAGCATTCGGGCCCTCACGGCCAGACTGTGTAACAGCTTCTTCCCCAAGCCATCAGACTCCTCAATACTCAGAGACTGGTTTGACATACACGTGTCCTGAGTTGCACTTTAATTACTGTCACTTTATAACTGTCTGCTACCTCAATAACTGCTATGTGCATATAACATTATCTCATAGTATGTTATGTTTACATTTTTAGAAACTGTCATCTTTTTGCACTACTGAGTACTGGTCGGCGCTGCACTGTCTATTGTCCTGTTCATTGTCAGAAATTTGTTGTACTGTCCTGTACTTTTTGCACATGTTTGCACTTGCACTTTATATAGGTATATGTAGGTTTTTTTATATAAGTATTTTATTTCGTTGTGTTGTCTCATGTGGTCCTGTGTTGGTCCTTTGTTGTTTTTATGTAGCACCATGATCCTGGAGGAACGTTGTCTCGTTTTGCTGTGTACTGTACTAACTGTATATGGTTAAAACGACAATAAAAACCACTTGACTTGACTTGACTTGACTTGACTTGGTAAAATACTATTAAGTATTGAGGATAACCTAACCTGTTTGGAAACTATTGTTATTTTTGCAATTCCATTTTGTGATGCTAGTGACGTACTTCAGCTTTAAATTGTAATATTTGGTGGTGGTGTAGTGGATTAAAACGCTAAACTGGTAATCAGAAGGTCTCTGGTTTGATCCCCACAGCCACCACCATTGTGTCCTTGAGCAAGGCACTTAACTCCAGGTTGCTCTGAGGGGATTGTCCTTGTAATAAGTGCACTGTAAGTCGCTTTGGATAAAAGCGTCTGCCAAATGTGTACATGTAAATGTAAATTGTCATTGGTTGCAAGAGGTTTCTATCAAAGTATTGTTGCAATTGGTTGCCAAGTTCGAAGGCTTAAAAAATGAACTGAAGCCAGAGCTTCTCTGCAAAACAGTTCTGGTTTCTGTTTGTTGTTGTCTTTAATCCTGTTTAATGGAAGATACTTGTAATTGCCCACTTAGGATGCTTAAAGCTGGGTTCCTGTTGGTCTTGCTTGGTTGCACCTGGCAGCTCTTTGTGCTTTAAGAGTCTGTTGGATTGGGTTTCATGAGGAACTAGGCCTAATCCTTCCTGCATGCATCTCTAACATTCACTGACCCACAACCAAACATAATGTGCCTTTAAATACTGACACATATTTCTCTATGGCTGACCAAACAGAATTTGTTGCAGGTCTCTGCGTGTGCATACATCAATCTATAAATTAACTTACAATGAGGTGTTTAATGGATGTGTCTCTTTAGTTCTGTTCTGTTAGTTATGACCTTGATAGCACACGTACATCCCCCAGACATCTATTTGATGTATGTTTACATCTGGAAGATGTATTTTTAGGCTGTTTTCTCATCTGCAGACGTTTCCTCTCTGATGGCAGTTTGACATTCAGCAGATGTCTTAAAGACATTTAGGTTTTAGAATGTTTGTAAATCTGGTCTATTTACGATGTTTAGCAGATGTTAATTAGAATGCAATGCTTTCCAGATAAAATGTTCTTAATCAGATGCCTCAGAGAGATGTATGTGTGCTATCTGGGGATACTTGCATAATGCATGAACATGTCATTCATTTATTAGCTAACATTTTTTCAACCTGATCTTTAAATTACAGTATGTGACTGTGGCAACATTTTATTAAGTGGTTCATTACATGTACCACAGCAGTTCTAAGGTGAAATGTCCACTGTGTGGCGCTAAAAGTGAGTTACAGTAAATGTTCTCTCAGACAGATGAGGTTTTGAAGGTTAATGCTTTAAATCAACAAAACCTTCCTTCCTACCTACCCTAAAACTTAAACCTAAACCTAACCACAAAAAATTCAACTAAAGCAAATGTGAATGTAGGTATAGTGATGTGATTCTCAGACCAAGATTGCACTGTAAATATGGATGACCAGGTTACAAAAATGAGTACTAGTCTTATAGTATCATTTCACAGGTTTTTCTTTATTCACCACCATTGCTCTCTCCCGCTATTATTTACAAATATGGTCGCTGCATGGAAAAAGTGACATCATTGAAACAGGTCAATATGCAAGTTGCAAAGGGCTCACGATTCACCAGGGCCCCCATGCTTGTAAAAAAGTTTATTATGATTATATAATTATTTAATTTCTGTTTTGGGCATGCGCCAGGAAATCAATGATTGGTAACGTAGTAGTAAATAGATTAATTTCTAAAGTAATTTCTTATTTTGTGTGAGGAGTACCCATCACATAAATTATGTGGCCAGAAAAACATAGTTCTTGTTTCAACTGTACTTTCAACTCTGGCACAACTATTGTTGTTTTTAATGTGCTATATGAATACTTAAAGGTGCTGTAGGCTAAATCAACAACTCAGTCTCGTGGAAGTTAGAATGCCTAAAATCACTAACAGCACCTTTAACTTGACTTAATAAAAAATTCATCAATGAGTCCATTTACATGCACACCAATACACCGATAAGTCCCAAAAATCAGCTTATTTTTTATTTGATATTTTGGGGATTTTCACCCCTTTTCTCCCCAATTTGGCATGCCCTTTTCCCAATGCGCTCTAGGTCCTCGTGGTGGCATAGTGACTCGCCTCAATCCGGGTGGCGGAGGATGATTCTCAGTTGCCTCCACGTCTGAGAAAGTCAATCCACACATCTTATCACGTGGCTTGTTGAGCGTGTTTCCGTGGAGATGTAGTGTGTGTGGAGGCTGTGTGTTGTGCGCTGCATCTACACACAATTCACCACACACCCCACCAAGAGCGAGAACCACATTATAGCGCCCACGAGGATGTTAACCCAACGTGACTCTACCCACTCTAGCAATCGGGCCAATTGGTTGCTTAGGAAGCCTGATCTACCTGTGTCGATTGGTATATATCGGTTTAAATTCCGTTTATGACTCTAAACCGCTAAAGGAAAGCGTTTAATGCATTTACATGACCACACACGTTGTTGGCCTATTAAAGGGCTAGTTCACACAAAATGAAAATTCTCTCATTTACTCAATGAACACAATTATGGGGTCCCCCAAACAAAGTTTTGTTTAGGGCCCCCAAAAGGCTAGGACTGGCATTGGACACAACCACAGTAAAAAAGCACCCACTGACACGTGTTTTTTCACTCTGGCAGCATCAAGTTTCACTGGTTTTCAGCGTCTCGCGCATAACACTGCGTTTTTAGGAATCTGTGTCAAGTCAAGTCAATTTTATTTGTATAGTGCCTTTCACAACACACATCGTTTCAAAGCAGTGTCAAGTTATGTGCAGTTTAAAACTTTTTAAAAACACGTATTCTTAGACCCCTTTAAGACCCCTGTTTTCTGAGTTGTGTGCTGTCTAGCTGCCTTCCTGCTGTGTGAGGCTCCTTTACTTGTTTTGTGCTGCTTGTTCTCAGTAAGTGGGACTTGTTGCCTGTACAACTGTGCATACAGTTGCAGTTGCGCTGACTGCTCCCTGCTGACTGTTGCTCCAGACTGAAATCGGAAACAGTAGGTTGAATTTTCTATAGTAAATCTGTCTTTGCCTACTGAAATAACCACAAAGGGGCGCCAAATGCGAGTTGAGAAGTGACTTGTTTCAGCTGTACAGGCTGTAATACAGTGAAGAGGAATGCATATTTAAAAAATCTGTTCCCCCAACCAGATCCCCAAACCTAAACCTTATTTTAATCCCCTTTTCTTCCCAAATTGGCATGCCCAATCTCACTAGATCCTCATGGTGGCACAGTTGCTCACCTCAATCCACGTGGCAGAGGATATATCTCAGTTGCCTCCACTTCTGAGACAGTCAGCCTGCACATCTTATCATGTGGCTTGCTGGGCGCATTACCGCGGAGACTTGGTGCATGTGGAAGCTCATACTATTCCCTGCAATCTCTTCACACTTACCACCTGCCCCATCGAGATGGAGAACCACTATATTGTGACCACAAGGAAAGTAACCCATGTGACTTTACCCTCCCTAGCAACTGGGCCAAATTGATTGCTTAAGAGGCCTGGCTTGAGTCACTCAGCACGCCCTGGATTCAAACTCAGGAATCCAGGGGTGGTAGTGAGCGTCATTGCTCGCTGAATCCATGCCTAATGCTTGCCCATCGTGTGAATCCGTTACAATTATACTATATTATAATACCTCTATTAAGATAAATAACTACAAAAAAGTGACCAAATACTTTCTGGGTTAAAGGTATTACAGATTTACACAAAAGTCATTGATAGCAATAAACTCAGTCTAGTCTGAATATTACTTTTAAAACAGGGTGGTAAATGGGAGGAAAAGGTTTGTGAACTACTTGCTGAGTTTAAAGTGAGCACACACGTAGAGGCCTTGCCTGTTGTTAGAAGAAGTCAGCAGGATTTATCTCACTGCAGTTTTGGACGTGCCTCATTTCCAGAAGAACCTGTCGTAGCTTGAGGGGATACCAAGCTGACAGCACTCAAACCACTGCGTGGCTATCACAACACGCTAATGGTGGTAAAGAGGGAAGACTGATTAAAGGGTCTGGCAGGCAGTCTGTCAGACATGCTCTCACATAATGGGTAGAAATGGAGTGTGCACCCCTCAGACAGTGTTGATGGTTTTAGATGGATCTTCATTCTGCCGTTGAAGGGCTCTTTTACACCAATATTCTAGTTGGTTTTCTAAGAAATGTCCCTAAAACCTCTCCATGCTGGATTTTACATACATTTAAAATGTTTTACTTTAAAAGTGAAACTGATGATTTGTGTCAATTATTCTTGTAATAAAATGTGATCTCTCTAAACTCACCACTATGATGGCTATGCTGTTTGCTAAGATGTTCTGGGTGGTTGCTAGGGCATCGCTAGGTGGATGCTAGGGTGTTGTGGTTGTTTTTTAACACAATGCTTATGAGGTTGTAAATCGTAAATACGATGTGATGTGCATTTAAATGATTTTAGTTGTAAAGAATCGACCCGTTTTGCATATTCTAGTGTAAGCAGAAAGCTTATTAGCACCAATGCAACAAAATGAAAAGCAAAGCCATGCATAAGTTGTATAATTAATGTTCTATCTTCCTATTTTATCATTCTTGTGTGATCACATTTAATGATGGGAAATGTAATTTTGTTGGAAATGCTTGTCGCTGCTTAAACAGCTAAACGAGTCTTAATTCCTGGCACAAAAAATGTATACAAACTGAACTGCACATCATGTTTCATAAATCAATATGACCCCAACTGTACTGGAAGGTCAGGGTCGAAGAAAATCCAGAGTATCCCACTCATAATTACGACTTTATGGTGGCGTTACCTCTGAAATCCGATCTTACCAACATGACTTAAACGCACCATTACACTGTGTTTGCTAAGGTGTTCTGGGTGTTTTCTAGTGTGTTGCTGTGCATTTCCAAGGGTGTTCTGGGTGGTTGCTAGGGAATTGCTAGCTGGTTGCCAGGGTGTAGTTTTCATTGTTAAAAAACTAATTTTAGCACATGTTGGGTAAATTAGTCAAAAAAGTAATCCACTACAAATTACTAATTACTTCTCTAACATTGTATTACTTATTGCTTCATGGGAATTCATGAAGTAATGGGGGTAATCACATTACTATTAATAATGTATTTATTACTAATTAGATCACTATTACTAATCACATTATGAATTACTTTTAAGTTACTTTCTAAAGCGTTTCACAGAATATACTTTTTTCCGCTTAACAAATTTAAACAAATGTCTATATTCCCCTTGATCATTGTCGTACTCAAGACATACACGTTTCTCCCTTACGATTACTTATTTGACTTGTTTATGTAATTCAATTAATGTACTTAAAACTTAAAGTCAGTGACTATAGTCTCCACTTTCAGATGTGAAAGTTAAACTAAACAGGCGCCACATGTGACTTTAAGATGTAAAAGTGAAAGTGGAGATTTATTGTAAAAAAACAGATTTAAATATCTTTCTGTTTCTCACCCACACACTTATTATATTGCTTTTGAAGATAAACACTTTTTAACTACTAGAGACATATGGATTACTTTAATGCTGCTTTTATCTTCTTTTAGGACCTTAAGATTTCTTGCATTAAAAGGACCAACAGAGCTGAGATATTCTTCTAAAAATCTTAATTTGTGTCCAGTAGAAGACAGAAAGTCATACACATCTGGCATGGCATGAGGGTGAGTAAATGATTAGAGAATTTTCATTTTTGGGTGAATTGTCCCTTTAAGTCTTGTACTTTTAAAATATTTTTTTTCTTCAAATCAAAGTTTGTAATGTTGCGATTCACCTCGGAGCTGGTTGGTTTGGTTCATGGTTTAGAACACTTTTATTAAGGATTTTATTAAATTCCCATGGAAAGCATGAATGTAAAAACACTTCCGGACCAGAACCAAGATGGCTGACAAAGTGGGAGTGCGCTCTTGTGCTCTATACTGTGTATAAACACTCTAAATGCTGTATCTTGGAAGAATTTATGGGAAAAGCATATATTTTGATTGTGGGCATATCTGTTTTGTTCTCATGTCATATGATGTCAGAGTTTGTTTAGATAAGCTGAAGATGGTTGAGGGGGAAACCTCTGACCAACATTTATTTATAAAACTATCTGAACCTGCCACCCTTTAAGGAGCTGCATTTTTGTACATGATCAGTATGTGGGCATCAGGCATCTTGAAAAGTCCAGGTGTTGCTGTGAATGTTATCACAGACCTGGAGGTGAACTCCACTCAAAAAGAACATGTCAAAATCAGGCGTCTTGAAGTCTTTTGTTTCTTCTACTGTGCTGATAAACCTGACTAAGTTCACTGCTATAAATCATATATGCTGAAGACAGCCTTTGCACATGTCAGATAAGTTAATGCTTTGGGTAAATGGAAATACTGTTGTTGAATTGATATGTAATGGTAAAATATGGACTTCTTGACCCTAGATGGCAAAATTGTAGGAATTCATACAAAAGTCGTATAAAAACTAACAAAAATGTTCAACTTACCCTCCCATTGAGAAAATTAAACGAACCAACAAATTATGCTATTACACTTTTTTTTTTTTTTTTTTATCAAAATTAATTTCAGTAAATGTAAAAATCACAACCCAGTCTCACGACAAGTCATGATGATAGTAGGAGATGGCGAAATCATAAGGAAATGTACGAGAAAGAGAGAGAAACTCCAATAGAGAAAGATAAACGTAGAAAGAAATGAGACGAGGGAAGCGTATTAAACTGGTTAAAATCATTTTGCCTTTTAGTTGACATAACTTAAAATAAAGAGTTAGAGTCACTGCCCTAGATTGATCTTGTTGAGACAACTCAATTATCCAAGTTTTTGTTTGCTGAACTTGTGATAAGTTATTGAACTTAGAAAAACTGGTTAATAAGTAATAAATACATGAACTTCTAAATTCAGTTTGAATTGAATTAGAATGAAGTTGATTGATCTAAGAAAGTCAAGTTTACTTAAGACTCATTTAACAATTTATTTAATTGAACTTTGTTTTGTTTAAACAACTTTCCCTCTTAAGTTGACACAACTTCAAATATTAAGGCAGCACAAACACTTACGTATTTAAGTTGAATCAAGATTTTTTTTCTTAACAGTGTACAGGTTGTTGAAATATATCAGTCATTGTATTGCATGCATACATATGGAATGAATACCAGTAAACAAATTTGTTCACTGACATTTTTTTAAATAAAATGTTGGATAGGAGGCTAGCTAAAATGTTATGCCTGTATTGTATCGATTTAAAGTTCTGTTAGCTGATTGTTTGGTCTCTATGGGAATAACAGTCATACCTATTCGTACAAGACAAGTGGTATGATATCTTTTGATTTCACCATCTTGTACAAATTATTACGAGTTGTCATGAGTCTATGTTGAAAAATCTAGATTTACTATACACTACGTTTTTAAAGATCCAGTGTATACACTTGAAGAGCGCAGTTTTATTTCTTATTGGGTGGGACATCTGAAAACAGGCTCCTCCCTTTTTTTTAAATAACCAGTAGCCTTTAATTTAAGGGACAGCTGTGAACCATGATTTGCTACTTGCTAGTCAGTTGCAGTTGGTATTAGGGGAGGGAAATTCTCATTCTAGAGGGCATCTGATTGGACAAATGTCTATGCAGTGCAGGATGAGTCATCCATGTTTTTTATTATGTTTCCCAGGAAGAGAAAGACTGTACATTTTAAATGAGTATATCTCATTAAAGTTAGTTTCGTCATTTCTTAGGAGTATACAAGCATACAAATTTACAAAGATAACAGACATGGACCAAAAGATGCAAAATCCCCATTTTGTTTAATGGTATCGTTAAACAATATATTTTGAAATGTTTATACTTTCAGCATTAGTCTACAGGGGGGAATTTACTTCTGATATATGTGTTAGATCTTTCAATACTCTTGTCCTTTTTCACTAAAACATGTCTTGAGATTGCCATGACATCATGAGGCTGCTGCTCCCGTCTCGAGTTAGCCTGAAGTGCCCTGTCAAATACCTTCTCGGCACTGTTAGTACCTGCATGAGTCTTAATCCACTCAATTTCGCTTGTTTTTTTCTGCTTAAATGGCAGAGAAGAATGCCCGAGGACTGTCAGCACACACCTGCAGTCTGCACTCCCCACGCAGATCTCCTGGCCTCCAACGATGCTGCCGCAACACAAGAAAGATATTAGCGACTATGAGACTTGTAACAAACAGTAACACATCGGCTCTCACTTTCAGTTGGCCAGGGGCCAGGAAGGATAACAAGCAGGGGCAGTGAGGCATCGACAGAGCCGGGCTTGAGGCTTTCAAATGTTTGCTGTCACGATGAAAGGCAAATTCTGGATGGCTCATCTCACTGCAGGCGCAGTTATGAACTGTGATTTAAAAAAGCTGCAATAATTACATGTAAGCAAGGGTTAAACTTTGACTTTTACACCTGTAAAGTGAACAGCTGGGGATTTTGTAAGTGACATAGCTGTCAGTCAATGATTAATCCAGGAGTTTGTGCTGCTCAACTGCACTGAGTCGCTTCCTGCTCTGAGACCACCATGTTTGAATGCAAAGTCCCATGACTGTGTTTGTTTGGGAAAATACTTAATATTCATCTAAAAAAGCAGTGTTTTTTGTGATCTTCCAATAGGTTTCCAAGTACTCTGTATGTAAGCTCAATTCCAAAACTTACATAGGTACAATTTTTAAGGCACTCCCAATGCAACATCTCACGTGTCGTTTCCAAAGACTGCAATCTCAGAATGCAATTCAACAAGATCCGTGAAAAAAAAATAAAAACATCAATGGTGTCGGATAAGGCGAAAGAAATGTTGATTAAATGGACTACAACTAGTTCAATACTGAAACTTATTGAGAAAAATATTTCAACCTAATTTCATCCAATATTTTTGTGTGCTGATTATTTATATGCTTATGAGTTGCCATCTTTTCACCCTTCGAATGCGGTACTTTAACTTACGGTATTTTGAGAGATTAAATAGACAATGCCTTTAATATGGGACGTATTGCTGACTGTTGGCACAAGGTAACCTCTAAGGTTTAAAAAGTTGCTATATAAGTGGAGACCATTTACCATTTACCATGTACCATTTATATTTGACTAAAATCCCAATCCACTGTTTTTTTACACAAAAAAAAAAACATGTGCTCCATGTGTTAACATCTAACATTTATGGAGTCTCTTCAGAAAATATGGAGGGAATTTATTTTCTAAATTAGTTTTGCCCTCACAATACTTTTTGTGTTGCCTTGCAATGCCTTCATTCATCCCTTATGAAAATAAACCATAGTTTTACTACAGTAACCATTGCTGAACTATGGTATTTGTAGTAAAACCACAGTAACAACACAATTTACCATGGTTTTACTTCAGCAACCATATTCTAAACATGATATTAACCACAATAAAACCATAATCTTTGAAAAAAAAAAACACGGTAATACAAATCATAATCATTCTGCTAAAAAAACATGGTTCGTTTTACGTTAGTAACACCATGGGCAATTTGTGTTACCATGGATTAAAACCATATTTTAACCATGATAATAAGTAATAATAATATTTATTAGTAAGTAATAATAGTAATAAAATATTATACATGACAACAAAAATTATAGTAATAAATATCATAACACAAATATAGTTACATGTTTATTGCAAGTTATTTTACTATAGTGAAACCATTTTCAATTTTTATTAGGGTATTTTTAGTTTTTTAATAAGCATATTTATACCACAGATTATGGTATTACTATAGTAAAATATATACTGTTTGTGTGTGTGTGTGTATATATATATGGAGGATAAATTAGGTGTAAAATTGACTTGACTAAATATATTTCAATATAACCATATTTTAACCATGAGAAACCATATTTTAGCCATGAGAATATGTAATAATAAAACTTATTAGTTAGTAATAATACAGGAAAACCAAAATTATGGTTATAAAAATCATTATCATTCTGCCAAAAAAATAAAAAAATAAATATATATATATTTTGGCAGAATGATAATGATTTTTATAACCATAATTTTGGTTTTCCTGTATTATTACTAACTAATCAGTTTTATTATTACATATTCTCATGGCTAAAATATGGTTTCTCATGGTTAAAATATGTACCTGTAATTTCGGTGAGGTTCGGTGTGGTCCGTCCTAAATCCAAGGTTCAGACAATGGCATATGAAGTATCCCATGTCTTATGGTTGGAGTTGGCATCAGTTAATCCTCTGAAGCCCATCGTAATAGACTGAAGTGATGTTTGGCTGGCACCGGCTGCATTTAGTCATCATCATTCAGCGACATGTAGCAGTAGCGTCCAACATGAAGCAGGAATGGTGCTGGATCCAGCCGGTTCTGGTGACCTCAGGGAGTCCCGAGGTTGATACAGGGAAACAAATAAAATAATATAAACATAGATGCCATTCAATTTATTGCAGAGTTAGAGATCATGCTCAGTGTTTCTGGTTTCTGGTTCCGGCAGACTAAACTAAAACAGCCTAATTGTGGGTTGGAGGATAAATTAGGTGTATGCCTGTATAAATAGATGAGTCTTTAGTCTAGACTTAAACTGAGAGAGTGTGTCTGCATCTCGAACAGTGTTAGGGAGACTATTCCATAGTTTAGGAGCCAAATATGAAAAGGATCTTCCTATTTTTGTGGATTTTGATATTCTAGGAACTATTAGCAGGCCAGAATTTTGTGATCGTAATGAACGTGATGGAATATGTGCCGTAATTTATCAATATTTCTTAGGTGGAAGAATGCTGTTCTACAAACATTGGTAATTTGATTTTCAAAGGACAGATTGGTATCAAATATAACACCTAAGTTCTTCGCTGTTGAAGATGATGTAACAGAACATCCATCGAGAGTCAAATTATATTGTAGTGGCTTATTTTTTGAGTTTTTTGGTCCAATAATTAGTACCTCTGTTTTGTCAGAATTGAGTAGAAGGAAATTTCTGGACATCCAATCTTTTATTTCATTGATACACGCTGCTAATTTAGAGAATTGTGAAATCTCATCAGGTTTTGAAGAAATATAAAATACGATATTGTCGGCATAGCAGTGCTTATTCCACGATTCCTCATAATATCTCCCAGGGGAAGCATATACAAGGAGAAAAGCAGAGGCCCTAAAACTGATCCCTGTGGCACTCCATATTTTACTTTTGTTTGGTTTGACAATTCCTCATTTACATAGACAAAGTGGTAGTGGTCTGCTAAATATGACCTAAACCATGCTAATGCAACTCCACAATTGCCAACATAATTCTCTAGCCTATTCAAGAGAATGTTGTAATCTATCGTGTCGAATGCAGCACTAAGATCTAAAAGCACTAGAAGTGAAATGCAGCCGCGATCAGATGATAAGAGCAAGTCATTTGTAACTCTGATAAGTGCAGTCTCTGTACTGTGATGAGGCCTACATCCTGACTGAAATTCTTCATACATACTATTTCTCTGTAGAAATGAACATATTTGGGAGGATACTACCTTTTCTAGTATTTTTGACATAAAAGGGAGATTTGAAATCTGTCTATAATTAGCCAGTTCTCCAGGATCATGTTGTGGCTTCTTAATAAGCGGTTTGATAACTGCCATTTTAAAGTTTCTTGGGACATGTCCTAAGCATAGCAAGGATTTAATAATATTAAGAAGAGGTTCTGAGATTAAAGGAGATACCTCTTTTAAGAGCTTAGAGGTGCTGTGACAGATGATTGCACCATTCCAATTTTATTTCTGATTATTTCAATTTTATCTGTAAAGAAATTCATGAAGTCATTACTCTTGTGCTGTAATCTCGTAATCTCTGGTTCTGCTGAAGCTTTATTCCTAACCAATTTAGCCACAGTACTGAATAAACATCTAGGATTGTTGTGGTTATTTTCTATGAGTTTACTAAAATATGCTGACCTGGCAGCTTTTAGTGCCTGTCTGTAGCTACAGACACTATCCTTCCATGCACCACGAAATACTTCTAATTTTGTATTTTTCCACATGCGCTCCATTTTCCACTCCATTTGAGTGTGAGCATTGTACCATGGTGCAGGGTTTATTTCTTTAATTTTGTTTCATCGAAGTGGGGTGACACTATCAAGAATGTTAGAGAAGAATGTATTTATATTTTTGTTATTTCATCAAGTACTTCTGGGATTTGGGGTTTATTGAGTATATGAGATAGATCTGGAAGAGTATTAGTGAAGCTATCTTTAGTGGTCGAAAGAATAGTTCTACCTGAACGATAGCGTGGTGTAGATTGAGTAACATTAGCTGATTGCAGCATACAAGAGATGAGGTAATGATCCGAGATGTCATCGCTCTGCTGCAGAATTTCTATATTATCAACATCAACTCCATATGACAGAATTAAATCTAGAGTAAGATTATGGCAATGAGTTGGTCCTGTTACATTTTGTCTGACTCCAAGAGAGTTGAGAATATCAATAAATGCTAATCCCAATGTATCATTTTCATTATCTATGTGAATGTTGAAGTCACCAACTATTAAAGCTCTTTCTACAGTAACTACAAGATCTGATAAAAAATTTGCAAATTCACCAAGGAAATCAGAATAAGTCCTGGGTGATCAATACATTGTAGCAAGGACAAAAGACAACAGAGATGTTTTATTTATATCTGACGGTGTCACATTAAGCATTACTAGTTCAAAATACTTACATTTATATCCTGTCCTCTGAGTAACACCAAAAACTTCACTGTAAATTGTAGCAACACCTCCTCCTCGGCCCTTCAGACGAGGCTCATGTTTATGACAATAACCTGGGGGAGTAGATTCATTTAAACTATATTAAATGTCATGGTTATGGTTTCACTACAATTTCCATAGTTGAACTATAGTTACTGTAGTAAAATCATGGTTATTTTCTATAAGGGATGGATATTTTCCATAAGGGACTCATATTTTTTTGTGTTTTGTTTTTTGTGTGTTAGGTCAGGTAGAAATGAACAATTTAACAAACACAGATTACCACATCTTACAGTGAACAGTATTAAATTACCTGGATGAATATGGAATCCATTTATCCATCCGTCTGCACATATAAATTCAATTTAGAATATGTTGGTAGAATTTGTTTATCAACATGGAGATTTCTGGGTTTTATAATTTTTTTAAAGTGTTTATTTTGGCTCTTTAACTGGTCACAATTTATTTTAAGTTTTCCAATTTTTTTTGCCTTCACTTATTTTTAAATGGTCCTCTTGTGTAATTACAAATAATTTTTTCAAAGTACAAACTAACCACTCTCAGTTAACATTAGCACATAAAAGCTGCATGCATTATAATAATTAAATAATGAACCTAATGCTGTTAGTTTTAAATGTAGTATAGCAAGTCACACCACAGGACATGTCAACTACCCTCATATGGTATTTTATAGCCTATGTGTTTTCTTGTTGATTTATTTATTGAAGTTTGGCTTGTATAAAATGTACTTTACAAATGTGTTTCAATGAGCATTGTTTTTCAAACTTCCAGTTGTATATACCAAAATACACTGGAGATGAGTGTATAAAAAACATCTTAAAATTGACTCTAAAAATTGACACTATTTTATAATGTCCTCACCCGTGTGCTTCTAACACAAACAGAGCTGAAAGGTTTGTGAAACAAACTGGTATACTATGATGATAGATAACTCACTCTTTCACCAGATGATGGCAATGTGTATCCACCGATGCACTGACTTTATGCGATCCAGCCTGCAGGGGCTGCCATGGACTGACATTTTATGTTTTGCACCCTGTAATCCAAACAGTCTGAATAGATTTGTAGCATGGCGGTAAATAGGCGTAAATAAGTAACAATATGCTTAATAGACTGATACAGGAACAATCATACAAATGAGGTGGTGTTTATTTGGTCTTGAAGCAAAATAAACAGTTTAGTGTGTTTTTAAAGTATGACTGTTAAACTTGATTATTAATTTAAATAATTTATTAACTTTTTTTCCAGTTTAGATTTACAGGAACAGTGCAATAAACAATTCTGTAAATTTAGCCTTTTCCAGCAAATTTCCAAATGTTGTCCCTGGGCAGGTAGTATTACAAAAATACAAATAAGGGGGAAAAATCTTTTTTTTGTATATTATTTAAACTGCTAGCAAACGAACGAACTAACTAACTAACTAACTAACTAACTAACTAAATAGTTCTTAATTGCATTGAACATATTTGGAGCAACTGGCGTCTGATTAATGAATTGGTTAATTTTGATGACTAGATTTCTGGTATATTGTGGCCTATAAATATTATAACACATTAATCACATGCAGTTTGCACCAAATTAATATGCAGTAATGAAAAGTAACCTCATCATTATACCATCATCTTTGACAACCTACCCAATCCAGTACAGTTGAACTAATCTCTAAATACTTTTTGTCATTAAGAAACCTTTAATGACACGAATCAAAAACATTTTCATTTATTTCATATAAAATAAAATATAGCATGTACTGTAGCTAAGCTAAAAGCAAACAAACGGACTCCAGATCTCACATGTAGCCCTTTTTCTGTACATTGTGAGCTGTTTGATGTGCGAAAGGATAGTACGAGCCAATAATGGCTCACAAAACATCACAGTTCACTCAGTCGCTCTGATCAGCACGACTGCCAGGCATGACATAAATGGATAAGTAGCCATCATTACATGAAAGATTGTTTGTTCAGCTATATTGAACCCACTGTTTTACAGGGCTTGTTTGCAGTACTCGATCTGTCTGGCGCACAATATGTGCTCGCTGCTGAGAAAATGTCTACTCGCTCTATTTATCTGTATGGATGTACCAACATTACTTTCACAAGACCATTCAAATTCAAAGCGCACAAGACCACATAACCTCTCACATACATGGCTTCCAAGAGGCAAGGGTGTGTTCAAGCCGGCAGGGTTGGGCTGAGATCAGAGGTAACATACAGGTGCACCGTGACAATTGACTGTGGATTGATGTTGCCTACAGAGAAGTTGCGGTTTAGTACCTGCGTGACTGTGGCGGGCAACCTCGGGAAGCAGGGATAGGACAGCAGCTGTGTGTATGGAAATTCTTATTCTTGTTTGTTTGCTTTTGGACGGTGAGAGCACCGCTGTGCTCTAATGACGCTAATCCCTCCACAACGCGAGCGGAAATTCTGATGGTTTCAACAGAAACTCCGGACAATGTCCCCTTCCAATCCTGTATTACATCTGAGATGATGAAGTGTGCTTTGTTTCACAGCCAAGTCAGATCCACAGGAAGGACAGAGATAGAAAACCTAACTTGAACTTGTTACCTTCTGCTCTGGCAAATATTGGTTTATAAGGCCTCGCAGGCTTTCATGTCGAGAATAGATATCCGCTCTGTCAACAACTGCAATAAGAAAGTATTACTTTCTTGTGTCGGATAAAAGATGTTTGGATTTGGCTTGTCAAATGAATAGTCTTGCGGTTCGTCAGTAGGGTTGAAGACTTTGTTAGTGGATGCCCATGTTTGTTAGATATGCCTCGTACAGTTATATTTAAGCACGCACAATTTCTTGAGGTGCTCACGAATACTTTCGCAGCTGCGAAATGATCACAGGGGATGTACAAATAAAAGAGAGGTTTCAATGTCAAAAACTGGACGGCCAAACTGGAGGGAGTCAACATCATTGGTTCTCATGTGACGTGTCTAATTCCGCCATATTCAGTCATATCTTATGAAAATTACGTGACCATGGTTAAATGTTTTGCTAAATTATATTATAATTATTAATTAATGAAATGTCCACTGTGTGGTGCTCAAAGCGAGTAAAATGTTCTCCCAAACAAATTAGGCTTTTAAAGTTAATGATCTATCGAGGTTCAAATTGACAAAACCGACCTCCCTACCCTAAACCTTGACCTAAACCTAGTTTTTACACGAATATCTCAGCTCTGTAGGTCCAAACAATGAAGATGAACGGAGTCCAAAATTTTACAGCACATAAAGGCAGCATAAAAGTAATCCATATAACTCCAGTGGCTTAATCCATGTCTTCTAATGCGATCCAATTGGTTTTGAGAGAGAACAGACTGAAATGTAACTCAATTTTTACTGGTGTCTCCTTGGGGATCATGATTTCAATCTTGATTACATTTCCCTGTGCATGCTTCAAGCTCTAGGAAGTGTAATTGAGATTTGTGTAAAAATATTAGGTATAATAACATGATTCTATGAGACCAGATTGGCATACAGGTATATAGTGTTTTTTTTGTCCATTTTGGAGCTTGACAATATGAACTGTCAATGAGCTGCATACATTTTCTTGGGTGAAATATTCCTGGCTGTAAATACATGATGTACTGTGAATTCAGAACTATTTTAACAGTTCTCTTTGTGGTTCACAAAGCAAAACAACTTTATTCAAATAACAGTATGCTAAAGAGACTTTCCATGAGATGCAAAGCAGGATAAGTGCATATGTTGCGACTCCCGATCATGAAATCCAATATACGAAAGAGCTGCCAATTGTTGGCTTGGGTTTTTGAACATATGCAGCTTTTAGCATTCATCTTCTTCAACAAGCTGTCACCATTCCACATGGCCCCCCGAAGAAGGTCTGCCAAAATATCTGCACTTGCGCTGGCTCTAGTTGGATGGGACTCAACGATCATGTCTTTATATTTCAGGCAAGGCCTGTGGAGCGTGACCCAGAGGAGTTGCACGCATTAATCATGAGCGCCGGGCCGGACAGTCTGGGACATTCTTGGGGCTGCTCGCCGCTGGGCAGGTGAAACTCAGAGGGGCCAGAGGCATTGCTATGGGCCTGATCCCTGCTGAGCTTTGGCCATGTGCACTACTGACAAGTAAATAGGATGAGTAATTAGATATTACAATGAAAGATTAATGGTGTCAAATTAAAGGTTCACTCATTGAGGCTTATCTCGTCGAGGTCAGCGGCCTTTCGCAGTCTTGCATTGGTCATTGGCCGAGTTTGCATTGTAAATGTTGTGTTTATGTTTGCTGTCGTGTTTAAGATCAAACCAACAGTACATTGTTTTGCCAGAGCACTTGGAAATGTTCCAGAACAGCACGCCTGGCAACAAGATTCATCAGTGAACAGGTCATACAGTGGACATATGTTGCTCAATTTGGGCATTCAAGTCATTTTGTCATATGTTCAAGTGAACATGTCAAGGAAAGCTGAATTGTTTGTGAAACTGATGCAAAGGTTTAGATGTTCATTGCAGTAATTAATCATTAATAATAATTCACATTCATATTTTGTGTGATCATATAAAGATGATATAATTTATATATAACATATAATAATAAACAGTTCAATAATCAATAATCATAAATAATTGTATTAACACCAGGATAGCAACAATATTTATTTATTTATTATTATTATTATCATTGTTTAAATTATGAAATCATATTTCCGTATTATCACTATTAGTATTATTAATAATATTAGTTGAAGAATATAAAGAAGTTGAAGAATTAATCATTTACAATAGTTACAATAATTAAATAATAATATATATATATATATTACATTATTTATATATATATATATATATATATATATATATATATATATATATATATATATATATATATATATATATATATATATATATATAAATTATTGGTTGTTAATTATATTTATTTACTTTATTATTATTAATGGATTGACAAAAATAAGAATTCACCTGTGTCATTGGGAAAATATATTTTTTTATGTATTAAAGAATACTTATAATTATTGTTAATAAAATAAATAAATAATAATACTTTTTTATTATCATCATTATTATTATGTTAAAAATATATAATTTTGTAACAATAATTCAATAATATCTATTAATTATAATGAATACTAATACTGGAGGTATGACAATAATAAAAATAAAAATTATTATTATTATTATTATTATTATTATTATTATTATTGTGTATGGACTGGCAAAAATAAGAATTCATGTGTAATTGAAAAAATATATTGTATAAAAAGAATTCCCTGATTGCGTTTATACAACAGGAGATTCTAGTACAAAACAAAAAATAAACTAAAAACAGTGTTTTAGAATGAGCCAACTGGCTTTTAAACTTGCTTTTACTGACTGAACTAACACTCTTTTAAGAGTGCACATGTTTGAGCTCTGCTCTTCTTGTGAGGTTATGTATGTAACTGAACTTCAGTAGGCACACTTGCGAGTGCTCGGCCTGTCCTCAAATTGTGTGCTGTTCTACATTCTTTCCCAATTGATTATGACAGTTGTTATTACACATGATGCTCAGTTTAACCGAAGCTGACACTCAGTTTAGTGGACACCTCCTCCTGAAATGGGTTCATTGACACTTGAGACCTCTGTAGACCTGCTACACAGAAGGTAAGTGAGTTTAGCCTGAGAGCATGTATATCAGGATGCATGTATGCTGTCTAATGAGGCCACATTGAGAGATACCCTGCCATACATCATCTAAAAGGCCCTATCAGCATGTTTTGTGGTCCTCACGAGAGCTTTTGAACACTCATGGCATGCTAAGAGTGTATTATATATTTAAGTAAAATCACACGAGCAAGAGTGATGTATGGCCCTACATCAGCACTGCTGTGAGTGCCGTTGGTAATTACAGCAGTGCTGATGTAGGGCCATATAGCACGATTGCTCATATGATATTGCTTATATACACAGTTCAATGAGCAAGTACATTTAAACATTTTTGGAAAAACCGAGTACGGTCATAAACACGCATTTGTGCTTGAAACTACTTTATTACGTGACGGACCAGAATCTGCCATTGCTGGTTGTGTGAGTGAGAGAGAGAAAGAGAGAGAGGGATAGATAGCATGAGAGAGATGGAGCATGTGTGATCACCTGTTGCCACTCCCAAGCAGAGATGCTGTCAGCTTTCTGATGGTCAGCTTTCTGAGTGGAAAAATAGTGTCCAAGCTTGGGTATTTCTCCCTATCTCGTGGTAGCCACGCAAGAGTCATTCACTATAGAAACAGCGATGTCCTCCGCCATTTTAAACAGTGTGTAATCAATGTGGAAACTCGGTAAGTGCCTCGAGTTCTGTAATCAAACAGTCTGTTGTGTCTCTCAGCTGCATTGAGCCTTAATCTCTTAATAAAGCCATTTAAAAAATGTCCTAGCTTTAGTAATGTATTAGTAATACGAACGATCACGGAGCGCTGTTCTATGTAAACAATGACTAACAGATTCGCTTTACGTCACCAACTGGCTCATATTACACACAAAAATTATCTTTTGAACCACCTGCTGGCTTATGTAACATATGTCATTTCAAAAATAAAGACAGTAACTCCTAACAGATCTGCACTACTCTTACACTTTAGTTAAGAACAGCTTGAACACAAGCGGAGTGATACACACACAGTGAAGTGTCTGAGTGCTGATGCTGTCAGACCATCAGTGCTCATGGAACGTCTCTCGTCCAATCAGATTTGAGGACCAGAACTAACTGATATATATATATATATATATATATATATATATATATATATATATATATATATATATATATATATACACTCACACACACAAACAAATGTTGGTGCAGCTATCCTTATGAAGACTCTCCATAGACATAATGATTTTTGTACTGTATAAACTATAGATTCTATCCCCTAACCCTAACCCTACCCCTAAACCTAACCCTCACTAAAAATATTTTCAAAAAAATATTGTTTAGTATGTTTTTTAAGTGATTTGAATTATGGGGACACTAGAAATGTCCTCATAAACCACACACACGCACACACACACACTGGTGGCCAAAAGTTTGGAATAATGTACAGATTTTGCTCTTATGGAAAGAAATTGGTACTTTTATTCACCAAAGTGGCATTCAACTGATCACAATGTATAGTCATGATATTAATAATGTGAAAAATTACTATTACAATTTAAAAGTGTTCAGAACTTCTTAAACTACATTTGCATTTTATGCATTTGGCAGATGCTTTTATCCAAAGCGACATACAGAGCACTTATTACAGGGACAATCCACCCGGAGCAATCTGGAGTTAAGTGCCTTCCTCAAGGACACAATGGTGGTGGCTGTGGGGCTCGAATCAACATCCTTCTGATTACCAGATTACCAGTTATGTGCTTAGACAACTACACCACCACCACTCTATTTCAAAGAGTTCTCATCAAAAAATCCTCCACATGCAGCAATGACAGCTTTGCAGATGTAACGTTCAGGCAAGGCAGGGCAGGCTGAACACAGGAATAGACGAGGATGATGATGATGCAAGAGCCCAAGTGCAGTTTATTTACAAGATGAAATACAAACATGAAATCCCAGCATGAAATTATCAAAACAAAGCGACATAAACATGGACTGGACTGGACTGGACTTGACTTGACTAATGAAGACTAGCACAACAAAACACCAACAATACTCGACCAAAGACAATGGCAAACATGAGGGCTTAAATACATAGGTACATGGGTAACCACATAACAGATATGGGTAACCACATAACAGACAACCAATGATAAGACTAAACTAATGAACGTGATAACAAGATTACTAAAATGAACCAATGACACAACAAGACTGATAACAAGTTAACAAGACAATAAACCAATGAGAACAAGACACATGAACATGGAGTGAAACAGGATATAAGATGACCAGAAAGAGGAAACAGGAACAAGGAACTAAACTTTCAAAATTATGTTTTTCAAAAGACACAAACACAAAACATGTACAAAAACAAATGTAAACGTGTCAGCAGATCCTTGGCATTCTAGCTGTCAGTTTTTCCAGATACTCAGGTGACATTTCACCCCACACTTCCTGTAGCACTTGCCATAGATGTGTCTGTCCTGTCAGGCACTTCTCACACACCTTACAGTTTAGCTGATCCCACAAAAGCTCATTGGGGTTAAGTTGCAATTTTTCTTTGCAATTCCCATATGTCCTACACCCCTGAGTCTTCTCTTTACTGATGTACATGAAACTGGTGTTGAGCGGGTAGAATTCAATGAAGCTGTCAGCTGAGGACATGTGAGGTGTCTATTTCTCAAACTAGAGACTCTGATGTACTTATCTATGTTTCTTTTTTGCCATTCTGTGCCAACTCAAAAACAAACATAAAGACAATGTTAAGCTTCATTTAATGAATCAAATAGCTTTCAACTGTGTTTGATATAATGGCAAGAGATTTTCTAGAACCAAATTATTAATTTAGCATGATTACTCAAGGATAAGGTGTTGGAGTGATGGCTGCTGTCTAGATTTGATAAAAAATGACTTTTTTCAAATAGTGATTGTGCTGTTTTTTACATCAGTAATGGCCTGACTATACATTGTGATCGGCTGAATCAGTTTTAATGTCACTTTGGTGAATTAAAGTACCAATTTCCTTCTGAAACAGCAAAATCTGTACATTATTCCAAACTTTTGGCCACCAGTATATCTCTGAACCGGGCTCTGCACACACTCCCGTTCAAGATGCTCATGAAGAAACGCATTCTAGCGAGCGTCCGGCATCTGGATTGGTTCGCGGCGGTAGACCTGAAGGACGCGTACTTCCATGTCTCAAACCTTCCTCGACACAGACCCTTTTTCCGGTTTGACTTCGAGGGTCAGACATATCAGTGCAAAGTCCTCGCCTTCAGCCTGTCCCTGTTTCCTCGCACCTTCATGAAAGTCGCAGAGGCAAACCTTGCACCACTAAGAGAAGTGGGCGTCCACATCGTCAACTATCTCGACGACTGGCTAATTTTAGATCACTCGTGGGACATGTTGTGTGTTCATAGGGACCTGGTGCTCAGGCACCTCAGCCGCTTGGGGCTTCGAGTCAATTGGGAAAAGAGCAAGCTTGTCCCAGTTCAGAGCATCTCTTTTCATGGTATGGAGTTGGACTCTGTCTCAATGACGGCGTGCCTCACCAACGAGCGCGTGCAGTCAGTGCTGAGCTGTCTGCATGCGTTTAGAGAGAACATTTGGTCCCACTCAAATCCTTTCAGAGGCTCCTGGGGCATATGGCATCCTCAGCGATGGTCACGCCGCTTGGGTTGGCGCATATGAGACCACTTCAGCACTGGCTACAGACCCAAGTCAAGAGACGAGCATGGTGCCACAGCACACACCACGTCCTTGTCACGCAGGCTTGTTGCCGTTTTCTCAGCCCCTGGTCAGACCTAGCTTTCCTACGGGCAAGTGTTCCCCTAGGCCAGGTCCCCAGGAACGTCGTGGTTATGACAGATGCCTCCCAACGGGGCAGGGGCACCGTATGCAATGGGCACTCAGTCGCTGGCCCTTGGACCGGCCCGCGACTGCATTGGCACATCAACTGCCTCGAGCTGCTGGCGGTACTACTTGCCCTGAGGAGGCTATTGCCATTGATCCGAGGCAAGCACTTGTTGCAACACAGCAACGGTGGCGTATATCAATCGCCAAGGAGGCCTACACTATTGCCGTATGTCACAACTCGCCTGCCGTCTCCTCCTTTGGAGTCAGCACCAGCTCAAGTCGCTGCGAGACACTCATATCCCGGGCAACCTCAACAGCACAGTGGACGTGCTGTCGCGGCTGGTTATGCCCAAGGGAGAGTGGAAGCTCCACCCTCAGGCGGTCCAGCTGATCTGGAGTCGACTCGGCCAAGCACAGGTAGACCTGTTTGCTTCCCCAGAATCCTCCCATTGCCCATTGTGGTACTCTCTGACCGAGGCTCCCCTCGGTACAGATGCCTTGGTACACAGCTGGCCCCTGGGGCTGCGCAAGTATTGTATGCATTTCCCCCAGTAAGCCTACTTGCACAGACATTGTGCAAAGTCAGGGAGGATGGGGAGCAGGTCCTCTTAGTGGCCCCTTATTGGCCCTCCTGGATTTGGTTCTCGGACCTCACACCCCCCCCGGCGAATTCTTTTTAAGGGTCGGGGCACCATCTGGCACCCGCGACCAGACCTCTGGAATCTCCATGTCTGGCCCTTGGACAGGATGCGGAAGACTTAGGTGGCCTACCACCCGCGGTGGTAGACACGATCACTCAGGCGAGGGCTCCCACAACGAGGTGGCTTTACGGCCTGAAGTGGTGTCTGTTTGCTCAGTGGTGTTCGTCCCGTTCTCATCGACACAACGTCGAGTGAGTGACAGATTGAGAACATCTCGGTTACTAACGTAACCTCCGTTCCCTGATGGAGGGAACGAGACGTTGTGCCCCTCCTGCTACAACACTGAAATGGCCGGGTCTTTGGCTCGGCTCCTCAGTGCGATACTTGATGTGTGTTTTCAGCGCCACTTCTTTTATACCCGTATGTCCGGAGGAGTGGCATGCAAATTCCACACGCCAATTACCCTTGGCCTTTTTTCAAGATCAGAGTTGTCTGGGCTCCACAGGAGCGACCCCTAGTGTCAACTCATCGACACAACCTCTCGCTCCCTCCATCAGGGAACGGAGGTTATGTCAGTAACCGAGACATTTTTTTAAGGCAAAAGTGTTTTATTGTAATTTGTTTTGTTTAATATTTAGTCCTTTCAGATAGAAAACATTTATACATATAAATGATGTGATGAAAAGTGACTTTTGAACAGCGGTGAAACACTTTCTTATGATGTGTTACATTCATACGAGCAGACAGAGAAGTGCGTTTGAAGTAAGTTTGAAGCAGAAGAAATTTAAATAATCCTTGTGTAAATTGTCAGCTTTACGCTAAGCTGAAATGCTATTTCTAGACATTTACATGCACACGTTACCAGACACGATCATATTTTTATCAAGAAAAATTCATGTTAGATCATAATTTCTTTTTTTCTAGTAAGATCTTTGATATTAGGGCAAAAATCATATTCTTGATAATAATTTTTGTATTGTTTTCCTGTAAAAATATCTAAAATGATCTCAATTAGATTAACCTGGTTTTAGAAACAACACTGCATAAGATATTTGTGTTTTTCAGAGAATGTATTTTTAACATGTGTATTTTGTCTTACTGTACTGACAGAGTTTTTATAGTCAAAACAAGTGAAAAAATCTACCAGTGCTGAAGAAGTAATCCAAAATATTTACAATACGTTACTGACCTTGAGTAATCTAATGGAATATGTTACAAATGACATTTTACAGCATGTATTCTGTAATCTGTAGTGGAATACATTTCAAAAGTAACCCTCCCAACTCTGTATATATATATATATATACCCTTTTGCTTTTAAAACTAAAATCATCATCATAACCAACAGCTTGCACTAACTCATCGTCAGACATGCAAAACACCCGAACAAATGGTTAACAAATGTCTAATTAAATATCAAATGTTTTAAAGCTTGGTGTATTTATATACTGTACAATATATCACCAGTATAATGAAAGAAACAAATCCACACAGATTTTCAGCTATGTTGTAGGTTTTACCCAGTGTAGTATTAGGCAATATGGCTTTTGAGTGTGTTTGTATGCCATAATGTGTGTGTGTTTTGAAATGGTGTTTGCTTTAGAGCACATATTATGAGATGAAAGAGAGATAGCGCTACGCCCTGCGGTGCTGTGAAATATGGAACGCTCTGCGTTTGCTCACCTGGACCCGCAGTCAGTTCAGAAGCATTAGGAAACAAAAGGGTGGCTTTTTGGCTGCGAGCATGTACAACAGATGTTCAGGAGCACTCTGTATGACAGCTGCCCTCACTGTCTGACTGCAGGGCAGCTCATTTCACCCCATCCACTCAGCATATTACGCTTTTAGAGACTTTATAGTTTCATGACATAGTTTAATCTAAATTAAAGGTGCACTCTGTAAAACATCTCTTTTTGTTTGTTGCCACCTAGAGGTGTAGCTGTAGCATCACGCAAAAACAGAAGTTCTAAGTTACCAATGTCACTGTAAAAATACGCTTTTTGCATTTAGCCATAATTCATAGTTACAAAGGTTATTATTGAGATAAAGCGAGTAATATTCGGCTGGTCATCAGTGTTGGGTGTAATCTGAATACAAATTGATTAATTACTGTAATTTAACTACATTTTTGTCAAAATAGAGCAACGCATGACATTTTTAATTCTTGTAATCCCATTAAAGTTACTTCAATTAAGGTAATTACTTTTAAAGTGCATTGCTTGGGTTTCACATATTTCTAAAATAATATTATTGATGTATAATACATAAAAAATATGAATATATATATATGTATATGTTGATAACCTTTTTGATCTCAACATGCACAATATGTAGAATAAAGCAGCTTTTTCTCTAAAACTAATATCACTACAGACTTTATCTCATGTGTGTCCGTCTTTGTAAACTTAATTTAAAAATATTGCTTTTGTACATGTTCCACAGCTTTACATAGTGGCCATCTAATAAACATCAAAACTGTTACAATTATATTAATGTTTGTAAAAAAAATCCCCAAGAAGAAAGTCTACTTGTTTCTTTATATCTTGTTTTCAAATGTGCAGATATAAATGCATGTTCACTTACTGTGGATACTCTGTATTCTGATTAATACAGGCATATGTTTCAGTCTTATTCAGATCTTAAGAAATATTGGCTTAAAGGAAAAGTTATTTAAAGGGTAACTATTTCCTCACCCTTATCTCATTCCAAACTCGTATGACATTCTTTCTTCTGCGGAACACAAAAGCAGATATTTTAAAGAATGTTGCGATTGCTGATTTACATTCAATATCAAATGATAGTGACTCACATTAAAGGGGTCATGACATGGTTTTTTTTATTGCATTATTATGTTCCCTTAGGTGCAATTATAGTATTAATATATTTTTTTTTAAGAAAAACTTTTAAAATCTAGTGATTTATGACCTTTTCCCACCCTGTTTCTCATCCTCTGATTCAAACAGTCTGTTTTGGGGGCGTTTTCCATTTAAGACTTCAGTGTTAACGCCCACTGTTATGATTGGCTAACGTCAGTGCCTATGTATCAATTATTGACGCCCCAGCCAGAACAATATGCAAGTAAACTAAGTAAAAACACTGTGATTATTCATAATGAATGAAATTGCGCTTTAAAAAGTAGTTTAAAGTTTAAAATAGATTACTTACAGTTTGCGTCGTCGTTGTTCCCAGAATAGTCGGCACGGACTTATCTTTGAGCAACAGTTTTCTGGCAAAGCCAGCATCATATTGAGATTTGTTCTCAAAACAGTCATCCTTAAAATGTTCAGAACAAACGCTTAAGTTAACACTTTTTTTCCCTGACGTCTGGATCTTTCGGCAGCTTATTCAGAGGTTTTGTTTGACCACAGCCAGGAACAGCACATCTGTGTGGCATCGTAATTTTCCTGTGCACAAGTAGTCTCTGTCAGAGCTCGCTGTCCATCGACTGAACACTTGTGAGGCGACGGCGATACTGAAATGAGCGTAGTTGTCTTAGCGCTTAAATCGTAGTTATCTTGTGCTGGAGGCGGTCATATGCAAACGCTGGTACGTCACTTCTAACCGTCACGTCACTTCTAACCATGAATCCAGAACGAGCTGTATTTTGAGCTTGATTAAATAAATGATTCGTTTAGAATGGGGAGGACGTCTTAAAATATTAAACTTGCAGGACGTTTTAATGATACAAAGACCTCTTATATACCAAAAGATCAAGGCAAATTTGGTTTCTCATGTCATGACCCCTTTAAAGCATATAAAAGCACCTAAAAGTGTCATAAAAGTACTCAGTGTGAATTAAGTCACACAAATGATTAAATCAACTTCTGTACACAGATCAGTAACATAAAACCTAATTGATATGATTTGAGAGTGAATAACAATATATATTCACTGATGGCCAAAAGTTTGGTATATTGTACAGATTTTGCGGTTCCGGAAGGAAATTGGTGCTTTAATTCACCAAAGTTACATTCAACTGATCACAAAGTATAGTCAGGACATTACTGATGTAAAAAACAACACCATCACTATTTGAAAAAAGTCATTTTTGATCACCTTATCCTTGAGTATTGATGCTAAATTAATAATTTGGTTCTAGAAAATCACTTGCCATTATATCAAACACAGTTGAGAGCTATTTGATTCATTAAATGAAGCTTAACATTGTCTTTATGTTTGTTTTTGAGTTGCACTACAGTCTTCAGAGACAAAGCACAACTGTCTCTAACAAGGACAGAAAGAGATGTGGAAGACCAGATGTGCAACTAAACAAGAGGATAAGTACATCAGAGTCTCTAGTTTGAGAAATAGACACCTCACATGTCCTCAGCTGACAGCTTCATTAAATTCTACCCGCTCAACACCAGTTTCATGTTCAACAGTAAAGAGAAGACTCAGGGGTGCAGGACTTATGGGAAAAATTGCAAAGAAAAAGACACTTTTGAAACAGAAAAACAAAAAGAAAAAGTTCGAGTGGGCAAAGAAACACAGACATTGGACAACAGATAATTAGAAAAGAGTGTTATGGATCTTAACCCCATTGAGCTTTTGTGGGATCAACTAGACTGTAAGGTGTGTGAGAAGTGCCCGACAGGAAGACACATCTATGACAAGTGCTACAGGAAGTGTGGGGTGAAAGGTCATCTGAGGATCAGGACAAACTGACAGCTAGAATGTCAAAGATCTTCAAAGCTGTCATTGCTGCATGTGGAGGATTTTTTGATGAGAACTCTTTGAAATTGTTTAAGAAGTTCTGAAATTTTTTTTCAAATTGTAATAGTAATTTTTCACATATGTTGCATATTCATTGCAATGGGCATTAAATCTCTTAAACTCTCATCGACATTAAAATGAATCAGCTGGCAGACTGTGGAAATCCCTTTGTTACGGCAATAATGATTTATTGCCGCGTCAGTGCCAGTGTCGATGCACATGCAAATGTTAGCCAGAAGTTTGCAGCTCTTCACTGGTAGTGGTGAACCTCTGGCAAACCTTTGGCAACAATGTACAATTTGCCGAACGTTTGCTACAAAGCTCAAAAATAGCTTTGAAAAATATTAGTGGCAAATTTGCTGCAAGTTTGCGGCAAATTTGCCATAAACTCTCGATTTTCGTAAGGGGTTTTCGTGATAGTTAAGTTAAAATTTCACCTTACAGAGGCTGCAAAGTACTTGAGTTATCCCATCTTGGCTTGTTTTGTACAATAAATAGCATTGAGGTTGTTTTTCCCATCATTTGATCACTGACATGGCTGTTGTGTGGGTGGATTCCATTCAGAAGTGATAATCTCTATGCCCAATTCCATTTGAAGACTTTACCATGCACAGTGCAAGCTTTGGAGGGCTGAAAGGTGTGGGGTTTAATAATAAGCATAATTCGGAACTCATTTTGTATTGGGAACTCTGTTTGAAGTGATCTTACAGCATGACTATCATGACTGTTCTCCCCTCAATGTGCCCTTCGGAGGGTGATTTATCCCGTTTGGAACGCAGGGTGTGTGTTTGTGGTGTGTAATGACTCCAGGTGGACACATTGCAAAGGTTCTGCCATGCTCCGACCAGTATGGTGGTTTTTGCTTTATTAATGGTAAATTGGTAAAAATGTATTTATTATTTTTTTTTATTAATTGCATGCATTAACTTTGACAGATGTGATATACTGTGTATGTATATATACACTCACCTAAAGGATTATTAGGAACACCTGTTCAATTTCTCATTAATGCAATTATCTAATCAACCAATCACATGGCAGTTGCTTCAATGCATTTAGGGGTGTGGTCCTGGTCAAGACAATCTCCTGAACTCCAAACTGAATGTCAGAATGGGAAAGAAAGGTGATTTAAGCAATTTTGAGCGTGGCATGGTTGTTGGTGCCAGACGGGCCGGTCTGAGTATTTCACAATCTGCTCAGTTACTGGGATTTTCACGCACAATCATTTCTAGGGTTTACAAAGAATGGTGTGAAAAGGGAAAAACATCCAGTATGCAGCAGTTCTGTGGGCGAAAATGCCTTGTTGATGCAAGAGGTCAGAGGAGAATGGGCCGACTGATTCAAGCTGATAAAAGAGCAACTTTGCCTGAAATAACCACTCGTTACAACCGAGGTATGCAGCAAAGCATTTGTGAAGCCACAACACGCACAACCTTGAGGCGGATGGGCTACAACAGCAGAAGACCCCACCGGGTACCACTCATCTCCACTACAAATAGGAAAAAGAGGCTACAATTTGCAAGAGCTCACCAAAATTGGACAGTTGAAGACTGGAAAAATGTTGCCTGGTCTGATGAGTCTCGATTTCTGTTGAGACATTCAGATGGTAGAGTCAGTATTTGGCGTAAACAGAATGAGAACATGGATCCATACATTTCTTGTTACCACTGTGCAGGCTGATGGTGGTGGTGTAATGGTGTGGGGGATGTTTTCTTGGCACACTTTAGGCCCCTTAGTGCCAATTGGGCATTGTTTAAATGCCACGGCCTACCTGAGCATTGTTTCTGACCATGTCCATCCCTTTAAGGCCACCATGTACCCATCCTCTGATCGCTACTTCCAGCAGGGTAATGCACCATGTCACAAAGCTCGAATCATTTCAAATTGGTTTCTTGAACATGACAATGAGTTCACTGTACTAAAATGGCCCCCACAGTCACCAGATCTCAACCCAATAGAGCATCTTTGGGATGTGGTGGAACGGGAGCTTCGTGCCCTGGATGTGCATCCCACAAATCTTCATCAACTGCAAGATGCTATCCTATCAATATGGGCCAACATTTCTAAAGAATGCTTTCAGCACCTTGTTGAATCAATGCCACGTAGAATTAAGGCAGTTCTGAAGGTGAAAGGGGTCAAACACAGTATTAGTATGGTGTTCCTAATAATCCTTTAGGTGAGTGTATATATATATATATATATATATATATATATATATATATATATAGAGAGAGAGAGAGAGAGAGAGAGAGAGAGAGAGAGAGAGAGAGAGATATTATATTTGTGCTGTGTATTTTTAATGTCTATTAAGAGTATTGTGTTTGCTTAGCAGCATGCTAATGTCAAACTCAATTAAATTCAATTGTAAGTTCATTCTCCTGTGTGCTTCATTAGTGGAGCAATATTTGTATTGTTTCCTTAAATCAATATTTTATTGTAAGTCTCTATCATATGCATGTTGCTGTTAAAAGAAGAGCTAGAATTTTTGATGAAAATAAAATAAAAAACACTTGAAGTATGAAATACATCCAAAAAAGTGTCAAATGGTCTGTAGGCACACTCTTCAGTGAGAGCTTGTACAAACACTTCTCACTGATATCAGCACAGAGCATGGCAACTTCAACACTAGCTGCCATAAAATATATTCCTGGAGGCTACATACTGCAATTGAATACTACCATTGGAGAGGTAGAGAGTAATGCATGTCAGTTTCACCCAGGTCTATGAAATAATACAAAGGAATGACATAAAATAACACAGCATTAGCTGATGCTGGGACACAAAGATTGTGTCCTGTCTCAGTGACAAGATGTGGCGTGACCAAACTTAGGCTGAATTAATTATGACAGAAATTTCTTTTCTGTGGGGGGTGATCTATTCCTCTAAAGTAGGCTTCTTTTTAAATGTTTAAAATATCCCCAAAATAATATTAATAAATATAGCTGCAAGAAGCAATTAACAGGGTTCAGGGTATGTAACTGATATTAATTAGACAGTCCGTTAGTGCTTAAAACAATGATAAAGTGCATTAATTTCAGAACCATCAGTCGTGGAAGCACAGAGATATCAGGTTTAGGGCAGAAGAATAATAATAAACCTTACAACTTCAATAGGGTTTCAACCCTTCATGCTTGAACCCCTAATTATTATGATTTTGCCATACACAAGCCAAACACCTGATATGCTTTACAGGAGTGTTGCCAAACCACTGTAATTGGTGCTGCAAGGCATCAAGTTTATTCTGATAAATTACTCATCTAATTGAAATAATGGTATTTGCCAAAGCTTGTAATTAGTTGCAAATAATTAACCATGTTTGTGATTGAAGTGCCTTGATAGCAGTTAAACAGTACTAATCAAATGATTTAGAGCTGCACAAATTGGAACAGAACATCTTCATTACTAACACACCAAGTCACTTGTGTTAGCTGAAGATATTTTGCACACTGAAGTGCTTTTATATATTGGCATGAAGAACCACAAAAGTAATACTAGCACATCATAGCTCTATTTCAAAACCAGGCAAGACCCCCAGTCAACTGTTTACATTGGCAGCTACTGTAACTTCTAAGGCATAATACTAACTGAAGTGGAACCTCACAAAATACTGATCTGAAATGCTATAGGTAGCAACTCAGCACACCCCACTCAAATAGCATCCATCATATGAAGCACACAAGAGAATGATTTGGTACACATTAATTAAGATTAATTACAAGAGTTTGACGTTAGCATGTTGCTAAGCTAATGATGCAATTCTTTTCATAATGGAAAAAAATGAGAAAACAAAACCAAAAAACAAGGTATCTTACAAGGCAGCATAATGTTGCTGGCTACCTTGTGGAACAGCTTTTGTGTTGGTTGCATGTCTATGATTTCATAAAACAGTGTTTCCCCAAACACCAAAGGCTAAATATCATTTAACATTAGCATTAATATTGTAATATAAATATAATAATTAGGGCTGTCGATTTAACGCATTAATTCAGTGCGATTAATTTTATAAAAAATAACGCGTTAAAAAAATTTACACAATTAATCGCAATGCCCCCGGACCGTAATAAGGAAGATTACTGAGAAATACAAGCTTGTAGTACCACCTGTTTACTCCAGAGGGCAGTAATTGAATTTCAGCTGTATGAGCAATGCACAGTTTATACAGTGAAGAAAAACACCCTTGAACATCAGAACAACACAAACATGCTTTACGTTCTTTCATTTAAAACACTTGATGGAGCGCAAATCCGAACTAAGGGATCTCAAGATGTGTTCTAATTATTAAACTATATTTAACTTGACACAGTGAACTAAACATTTTATGTTTATGATGCGACGCACCCGAGACGCTACACAAGCATGTCTGACGCAAGTGTAAATTGACGGGTCCTTAAACCAACCCTCATAATAAATCTCCAACTGATTGATAAATTCACTTGTGAAATGGATATCTGTGAACTGTATGCCAATGATTGACTTATGATCAATAATATGGTAGTAAACAATACATTGTATTCTAAAGCCGCTTTTTATATTGTCTTATCAATGATTAACCCTTCTGCTACAAGAATGTAATGCATTTTAATTATCAGAATATTTTTTATTTTAATATAATTTTTAAATATTTAACTATGTATAATTATTTCATCATTATGTATTGAATTATTGTTATATGAGGGGCTTTCTCAGCCAATATTTGTATATGCGATTAATCGTGATTAATTAATCGGGACACCATGTAATTAATTTGATTACAAATTTTTATCGATTGGCAGCCCTAATAATAATATGAAATATGAATATAAAATATAGTAACATAAAAGATGAAGTTTAGAGATCATACAGTACATCAACAACAACATAAACAAAATGTGCAATTAGAACACAATAATTGTGTCAGTTATTCAGGGGACCTTGTAACTTGGTACATTGTGAAATATTAATTTAAACAAATGTATTTTATATCTATTTTTTATTTATTATTATTATATATATATATATATATATATATATATATATATATATACAGTATATATATATATATATATATATATATATACAGTATATATATACAGTATATATATATATAATATATATATATAATATATATATATATATATATATATATATATATATATATATATATATATATATATATATATATATATATATATATATATATATATAATATATATATATATATATATATAATATATATATATATATATATATATATATATATATATATATACACTGAATGAGCCAAAACATTAGGACCACCTGCCTAATCTGCTGTTGGTCCACCACGTGCTGCCACAAGAGCAAAAAAAAAAAGCGACTTATAGTGCATTTATTACAGGGACAATCCCCCCATAGCAACCTGCAGCAACCTCAAGGACACAATGGTGGTGACTGTGGGGATTGAAACAGCCACCTTCTGATTACCAGTTATGCGCCTTAGCCTACTACGCCACCACCACGCCACGTCCTGGGGTATCCAGCACCAAGACATTAGCAGCAGATCCTTCAAGTCCTGTAAGTTGTGAAGTGGAGCCGCTGTCGATTTGACTTGTTGATCAAGCACAGGAGGCCAGGAATTTGGAGGCCAGCACAACACCTTGAACGTCATGTTCCTCAAACCACTCCAGAACAATGTGTGCAATTTGGCAGGGCGCATTATCCTGCTAAAAGAGGCCACTGCCATCAGGGAATACCATTGCCATGAAGGGGTGTACCTGGTCCGCAAGGATGTTTAGGTAGGTGCCACATGTCAAATTGACTTTAACATGAATGGCCGGACCCAGGGTTTCCCAGTAGATCATTGCCCAGAGCATCACACTCCCTCCACTGGCTTGTTGTCTTCCCAAAGTGCATCCTGGTGCCATCAGTTCCCCAGATAAACAGCGCACATGTACACAGCCATCCACGTGATGTAAAAGAAAACAGGACTCATCAGACCAGGTAACAAAGGTCCAGTTCAGATGCTCAAAAGCCCATTGCGGGCACTTTCGACGGTGGACAGGGGTCATTATGGGCACTCTGACCGGTCTGAGACTATGCAGCCCCATACGCATCAGGGTGAGATGCACTTTGTGTTGTGACACATTCCTCCCGTAACCATCATTAAAGGTTTCTTTGACTTGTGCCGCAGTAGACCTTCTGTCTCGTGCCGCAGTTGACTGGACAGGATAGCCTTTTTTGACCTCGTGCATCGATGAGCATTGGGCGCCCAACACCCTTTTGCTATTCTGTGGTTTGTCCCTCCTCGGACCTCTGTCGGTAGGTACTCACCTCTGCTGACCGAGAGCACCCCACAAGCCTTGTCGTTTCAGAGATGCTCTGACCCAGTCGTCTGGCCATAACAATTTAGCCTTTATCAAAGTCGCTCAGGTCTTTCATCCTGCCCATTTCTCCTGCATTCAACATGTTGACTACGAGAACTGATTCTTCACTTACCATCTAATCTACCCAGACTATGATATGTGGCCTTGTTAGGAGATGATCAATGTTATTTGCTTCAGCTGTGAGTGGCCATAATGTTTTGGCTCAACCTGTATAGTTATTTTGTATCTATATATATATATATATATATATATATATATATATATATATATATATATATATAGGTGTATCAATACACATGTATATGTGTATTGTTTAGATGCACAATTTGTATTACTATTACATTGATATGTACAACATGTGTTAAAACTGTACTGTCTCTTTAAGAAAACTGGCAATTAAGCATTTTTGCTTTGGTTGAGTGCATAGTAATGAGAGTGTAGTGGAATGCCTTCTCTGTTATAATTAAATGTTTCTCTTTTTTATCAACAACTGACTGTAAAGAACAGAAAGCTTCTTAAAAGATACTTTATCAATGACAAATGGTTTGCATAGATCTCATCTTTGGACACGCATTAAATGCAAATTTTACTCTCAATATAAGGTGAAAGGATACTGTTTAACTTTTATAATTGCTCTTGGAATTTTTAAAATGAATATTGAGATTATTTAAATGAAGTTTGTAAATAATCAGAAAATCAAAATTTGTATCCAGCCATAATCCATATTATTTTATTATTTAAATCCATAACTTTTGATTTACATGTTAAACAAAGCGAAATCCAATTCTTTTTACATACACCATGAAAACTGCTTACATACGCCCTGGGATATGCATACAACTAGTTGGGAATCACTGTCTTAAAATGCTGTCCATGTAGGAAGCTAACTAGGTTTTGGAACAGGGCATTAATCTTTTTAGCTGTTCACCACAGCTCATATCATGACCACTGACACTCAAAGAAACCTTTAAACTTCATGAACATCTCTGCCTCAGAAACCTTGCTAGTAACACATAGCTGGCCTTTTAGCATATCAAAAAGCAAACTTTATCTAACCCCGGTTTTACAGTAGCCAGTGTTTATGGCGATTATATGAGTAAACACCATAGACAAACCCAGAATGGCATGTATTTAAAGGGTTTATAGAGGACCCCGGCGTCATCCTTAGTTAGCTTTTAATGCTACCCCATAAACTATCCTCTTAGGAGAGGTGTGAAGCCATAAGCAGTAGTCTTAATTGGGTGTGAAGAGAAACATGGGTCCTTACAAGGTTATTCACACAGTCATCCATAAATGACCCCTCTGAGACTTTGCTTAAGCCTCCCCGCCACTCATAAAGGCCAATCACGTGAGGAATTTCCTGTCTGAGTCCACTTTAACAACTAAGAATAAAAGCTGGGGGGCTTGTGAAAGAAAACCCAGTGGGGAAGGTTTTTTGGTTTCTTTTGTTAAGCTGATCAAAACACCTGCAGCCCTTTGCCAAACATCAACCCCAGTGGACACTATTACATTCAATGTATCGCAATTTGTCCACAAACTTTTTAAATCAGCCCACCGACATCTGGGAACAGCATTGTAAGGAAATTCCTACAGAAAAGTGACATCATAATTTGGAAGTGTATGTACTGCGATCCAGTCACATGATATGGATGTGCCCCTCCCAATCTGCTTGAAATCTCCACCCAGAAACCCAGAGGAAACTGCCATGGGACATGCGTGCAGTGGGTACGAGTGCTGAGTTTGTGTCTTAGGTTCCCTGTGTTTTCTTTACCCTGTAAAGTTATTTGCAAGTAGCAGTGCTAACTGGAACTCCTAGGCATCTATTGACAACAATGGCAGATCTGTAAAAGATAAATTAAATTAAAAATGCTAGTTATGTTGTTTCAGTGGAATCTTAGCATTCACAGTAATCTTTTTACATAACTAGAAATTATTTATATATTTTTTTTTAGCCTTTTGCCACTTTAATTTAAAGGGACATTTGAAATGGCCTGGGGTTAGCTGCAAGAAACCCCTTAAGTAAGAAAAGTTTTAGTGACAATACCCTCAAAATTACATTTGACAAAAAATAGCTGCAATTATGAGGCCAAGGATGACATTGTTAGATCCATTGAAAATATACTGCACATATTTCCAATATCACATAGCATCCTTTGAGATTAATTTAGGAGAAACAGTTAAGAAACAGTGGAGAAGTATTTGTTACAGTGGAAATGCTTACAACGCTGTCACCAACTGTAGATGGTATTGCCAGGGCAGGTCACAATGGCACATACATTCATGTCATTACATTTAAGCATTGCTGAGATACAGCTGCAAATACTTTTTGGGCATCTTGCCATCAAATTTAATGATGCGTTACACAAGAATGGGTTGGTCTATCAAAAAACGTGCCAGAATGGTCTGAAGATGATCTTGTCCAAATTTCCATCGGAGAAGATCCAATAAACGCTCGTAAGAAGAGTTTGAAAAATTAGGCATTGTAGGAAATTTAAAATGGCGGACATGAAGTATTGTGGACAATGGCAAAATTGGTATCATTGTACAGTCTCATGACAACAGACCAAAGAAATAAAAAATTATAAGCACTTTTAAACATTAAGGTTTGGAACCCAAATATTCAGGTAACTTCAGGGCATGGTACCGCTGACACTAACTTTCTAAATGATTTGTGAAATACAGCATTTTACGCCAAAATTAAAAATGGCCGACATTGGAACATCATTTGACTATGTATGCACCAAGCATTTACATTTACACATTTGGCAGACACTTTTATCCAAAGCGACTTACAGAGCCTTTATTACAGGGACAATCCCCCCAGAGCAACCTGGAGTTATGTGCCTTGCTCAAGGACACAATGGTGGTGGCTGTGGGGATCGAACCAGCGACCTTCTGATTACCAGTTTACCAGTTATGTGATTTAGACCACTACACCACCACAACTTCAAAAGTTGTAAGAAAAAAAAATAAGCTATTTTTCATATTTCTTGACCAGTTGGTGGCACTATTCCGAAACTGCTCAGATACCCTCATTGCGTGATGGCTATGACATATACCAATTTTCTTGCCAAAGTGTTGAAAAGACTTAGCTTCACAACCTCTTTGGCATGCTCACCATCAAATCATTTTATGCATTGTACAAGAGTAGTTTTGTCCATCAAAAAGCTTTTTACAAGTTTTTGTCATTAATAGCCCTATATATGATACACAATAAATCATGCAACCTATTAAGAGTTTGAAAAAGTAGGTTTTTCAGAAAATTCTAAATGGCGGAATATCTTGTCAGGCGGCAATTGAAACCATGGTATGCATCTGACATGGCACGAGCCAAGGAATCAGAGGAAGAATTTTGTTTCTACCCCTTAGGGTTCAAAAATTATTAGCATAAACAAAAGTGCAAATCTGAGCTGTTGGTGGCACTAGAAGGTCTGAAATAGAAACCTTAAATTTGCTTTGATATAAGTTCAGACTGTCCTCTGTCAGTTTGCCAAATTTTATACATTTCCTCCAAATGGTTCTTTGGGCTGCCATGTATTTCGATAGAGGAGGAAGAAGAAAATTATCAGATATAATTCGATGCTTGGCCCCTAATTATAAGGGGTTTTTCCTTTAAGGGGTTTGTTGCAACATGGGCCCCCGAACCTCAACTCAGGTCACCTAAACATAAGTGCCCTTGAGCATCATGAAAGAGCACCATCCGCCTGGACATGTCTCTGATATGTAAAGTTGGCAGCAATTTCTTTTTACATTTTTCTCATCTTAGATATACACTTGTTCGAAGAAACAACATTTATGACCATCAAATCTCCAGTTTCCCTCAAACACAATTTCCTCATTGCTATGCACCGCACAAATGTATGTTGATACACAGGACTTGAGCGAAGGAAAGCTCTGGGTGAAGGGGTAGATGTGTGTGTGTGTGTGTGTGTGTGTGTGTGTGTGTGTGTGTGTGTGTGTGGTGGTGGTGGTGGTGGGTCTCCATTCATTCCAGGCTCATTTACATTGTAACAGCTCTGTCTATGTCCCTTACTACTCCCAAATATTAATGCACTCTCTGCTCTCCTGCTAACACCAAATCTCAAATCTCAAGCAGTTTCTACAGGAAAGCTCTTACTTCTTAAGTCTGCACTCCAGTCCACCTCTCCAACCCCCCTGTCTAACATTCAGCCTCTTTGATGTCTTATTTTCTCATCTCTAACCCCCTTTCTCTCTCATCTGAGAGTCTTGAAAGACTCACAATGGACAACCCCCCCCCACCCCCACCCCCATAGAAAACTTCCTTGTTTTAGATGGCGAGGTTAAAATGGTCTGGTAGCAAGCAGGTGCACTGGGCCCTAAGCAGCTGGTGCTCAAGACAAGGTGTCCCAGCTCTCCTCAAGCACTTTATATAATCCTCTCATGTAATTCACACTGTAATTGCTGAGATGCACACTCCCCCCTCCATTCACCAATGGCCATGTCCGCAGTAAACATGGGCCACTGCGTTAATGAGACGAATGAAGCAAGGCGAGACTGCATCAGGCAGACTATTGTTCCCGTTCTAGGTTTGACTTTCTGTTTTGTTTGAAAGCGTCCAGTGCTTGACTGTGTATGAACATGTGTTTTTGCCTTCGAATCCAAGGATGTTTTTGGTTGGGCTTGTATTCAATGAGTTCCACGTGCCATGGTCAACAGCTGAAGTCTGGCACATATGCTGTTGCTAGTGCTGATGAGCACAATAGCGCTCTTCCCTCCAAGGCTTCGGTTGATAAACTGATGACTAAACGAGGGGGGTGAGTGGGTGGGTGAGACATGTCTGACACTCTCTCGCTCTGTTGGTGTCAATGCTTTATCTACCAGCCGAGGTCTCTCACAGTCTCTAAAAGACAAGTTTTGTCACATAAAGCCATTTTAAGGTGATGTGTATTTTTTGGATGTTAAAATAATTTGGCTTACCACAGCTTAATATGCACTACTACAAGTTTAGTTTTGTTTGTTGTAGCATTGTGACCAGCCCGATACAGCAACTTTGGCTCAATCTATACCTGTTTGAAAACATTATTTTTTGCAATTATGTTGTGCCCAACATAGATGGGAACTCCTTCAATACTGTTTAAAAAGAATCTTAGGGTGATACCTCAAGAAGTTGCTTGAGAAAATGTCAAGAGTACATGTCTGCAAATTCTAGGCAAAGGGAGACTACCGCAGTGGTGGTGGCGTAGTGGGCTAAAGTACATAACTGGTAATCAGAAGGTTGCTGGTTCAACCCCCACATTCACCACCATTGTGTCCTTGAGTAAGGCACTTAACTCCAGGTTGCTCCAGGGGGATTGTCCCTGTCATAAGTGCACTGTAAGTCACTTTGGATAAAAGCATCTGCCAAATGCATAAATGTAAACGGTAATGTACTTTGAAGATGCTAAAATATAACAGTTTTTATTTATTTTGGATTTTGTTTAGTCACAACATAATTCCCATAGTTCCATTTATGTTATTCCATAGTTTTGAAGACCCCATGAAATGGCTAGACAAGCACAGTCAACTGTGTTGATGTATTTCCTATTGAAACTATTGAAGTTTGGTTGGGACATTGAAGGGCTTATCCATTTTTAGCCGTAAACTTGCTAGTCAGTTGAAGGTTCGATTCGATAAAAATATGAGTAGTGCAAGATAGGGTTGCAGCGGTATACCGGTGTCACGGTATACCACAGTTTGAAAATTATCAGTTATCATACCATGTACATTTGGTTATCTACGGTATTGAGAAAAAAATGCAACCGGACGGAGAATCTCACATGCGCGTGCGGATCTTCTTTCCTCCTTGTCTGCCTGACTCGTCAACTTGCGTCACACACACACACACACACACACACACACACACACACACACACACACACACACACACACACGTATGCAGCGGAGAAAATGTAAGAGAGGCGAAGGGGTCTGACGTGTGTGTGTGTGTGAGTGAGTTAAAGCAGTGTTTCTCAACTGGTCTATTTGGACTGGGTTGCGGACAGCAGGGAAAGAACAATGCCATAGTTCTCCGATTGAAGATACTTGTGGCCGCCAAGTGATAGACTTTTTAGGACTGCCGAGGCAGATTTAATGATAATCTCGCAAACAGCTAAAGTAATATATGGCCCGCGGGCTGGATCAGGCCCTCCACGCATATTTCAGTTAACTTGAATTGGGACCTAACGCATCTCCACAAGCGTTTAACATGCTCAGGGTTGCCAGATAAGAGACGAAACACCCCCAGTTTGAGATATATAATTGCGCAAATTGGAAATATTCTGCCTAATGTAATACTTATTTGTGCAATCTGGCAACCATGCACGTCTCGCTTTCTCCTTTGAACTAATTTAGCGATCTGTAGTGCAATATTCTGCTCAAGGAAAAGTGTTATTCGGCTACTCTGTGTCCATTCTTGAGGCAGCTTGTGATGTTTGGTGCTACTAATTTTGCAGGTAAACCTTCTCAGTGATTAAATTAAATATAAAAGTAGATCTCAGCATCATTGACATGCGAGCAAAAGCTAGCCAGAGACGAATATGTAAATTGATTTTATATTTGTGCAATTTAGAAATGTTAAAGTCCCTTTGCGCCTGTATATTAATCTAATTCTTGCAGTAATCATTTATCATATTCATGCAGTCTGTGTTATTCAGTTGTGTGCTGAAAGTCAAAGCGTTGACATCAACAACCAAAAATAATGTCAGTTGATGCATGTCCTTGTACTGGAAAACCATGAACAAAACTATGCAACATAAAAGGAAATGCGACCCAGGATACATTAAATACAGGTTATGTTTAATCTATGGCAGGTCAACACTTGATTTCCAATGTATATCTGTCCTGAAGCAAAACCAGTTGAGAAACACAGAGTTAAAGATACAGACAGGAGCAGTACATGTTAATTATTAATAATCATAGGACATTACTTTAAAAGCTCACACAGCTGATGTTATTTTTCATTTAGTAGTTCATTTAACATGTAAACTAACATGCTATAGTTATATAACATGTTATAGTTACATTTTTATCATGTTTATAATTCGATTTATTAATAAAATTCTGTTAGCTTTCTTATTTTTTCTATTGATTTTATTTTCAAAAGGGAGAATTTTTTACACATACTTCAATAAAATAAATGGTTTCAATTATAATAAAGTGTTTGCTCAAAAATAAATTAATAAATAACCCTTCTGTTTTCACTAATAATAGTAATTGTGTAATACCGTATACCATGATTTCTGAGACGGTTATCGTACCGTGAAAATCTCAGTGCAAGATGAGTCATCAATATTTTTAGGCCATTTTCTTGAATGTAAATTTTAAATGTGCTAAAAGTGAATTTTGTCAACATTTAGGGTGCTGTATATTGGAATAAAAATGACCCCAAAGCAATCACACATGGACTTAAAGCCACCAAACTCATGAGGCCTTTTAGCAAGACCAAAAGCAAAGATGGTTCGGTAGATCATTTTATAGAAATTGCAGTGTCGAAATTGAACGGTAAGGTAGCTACTGCTTCTTTAGCCTAGTTTATTTATCCCACAATTACTCTGCTGATTCCCTAAAGCACTGGGTTACTTTCAATCATTTTGAATGCCTTTTGGATTAAACTCTGTCCCTCCCAAACTGAAGGAATGCAGATGCAAAGGGCAAACGGATTTAAGGTCCCCGGCGTGAAACTGAATTCTTGCACCCCGCTCAGAGTCCTGTTGCCCCTTCCAAAAGCCCCCAGGGATGACACAGCTCATTGATGCATTGCTCATTAGCATTTTACCAGCTCGCTTCACTAATTTCAGAGGCAATCCATAATGAGAAAAGCGGAAGAATGTGCTCTATTTGCATGATGCCGTGCCAGTACGCCACTTCTTTTCTGTTTCTCTCTCGGATGGTCATTTGGTAATATGCCCAAGACTGCTCCACTTTCCCAGGAAAAATCTTAGAAATCACAAGAACAACACTTTGTAGTGAGCGGAGAGACTGTTTTTTGAAATAAACAAAGGGTAGAATACAGCCAAAGCAATGATTTTATTCTTGTATTACGCAAATGAAAGGTACAGTAAATGTTAATTTGGTATTTGCTGTGCTGTAAATATTATATACATATTTGTTCCTTAAAACCTCTTGTTAAATGAGAGACTTGTTCATAGAAGGAAGTGTGTAATATATTTCGTAAACACAAGCAGTAATTATTGGTGTTTGTTCAGTCAAGTATCACCCTTACTATTGCCCATCCTTAGGATAACCCCTAAACCAAAAGTATTAAACTTTGGTTGGTAACTCTGCACCGTTTGTAGTACAGACATGCATGATACCTCAAAATGTATTTCTGATAAAATCCCAAACAGTAGGGGAGAAATCCGACATTTAAATGCCAACATGAGCAGGTTGCTTAAAATGCCCTCATCCCTAAAAACCATCAACAAAATTAAGCAAAGTAAAAGATTATACAATCCAGGATAAACATGGTTTGCGTGGACCACAAAGTGTTTTGTTCAGTGATTTGTTGGCTGCCAATGGGCATGAAATCATCATAATTCAAGAGACATTTAGAATCCAAAATTGTCAATTTTCCAGTATATGTCATGTTGGACCTATGGCGTTTGCATTTATATGAATCAGTTTCAGTGTTCGATTTTTTTTAGGACATTTGGTTTACTTTTGTATGACAAATGATTCAGAATAGCAACAATTCTGGTAATGTATTGGATTGCCACTTGGTGCCATTGCAATATCTGGGTTTTAAAGCAAAAGTCATTGCAATAGATTAATATGTTTCTTTCCAAGCAATGCAACTTTTTAGATTTTTCATATGTAGTTACCCTTCTAAAATTTTTGGCAATGAAATTTTGACTTCCTCCCATTACTTATTATATGAATTATCATCCCCTTGAGTTGAAGAAGATCTGGAGGTTCACAATTTGTTCTTCTAAATGGCGGGTTACACACAAGAGCTTCTGCGAGAGCTGTCTCATTAATTACTGGTAATTAATTTTACCTTTGCCAGAGGCTGGAAGCCCATCCCTTCCCTTCCCATCCCGCTAGCGCTAAGCACAGCCTGTTGTTTAACCTACTTTCTAATCCGGCTCATCTTGAGCTGATGGGAACCACTTTTATCCCACCTCTTCTAGAGGTAAGAAGGAACAATCTTCTTATTCATGAGCACACACAAACACACATAGACACGCACAGAGAGACACTAAAAAAAAAAACAGCCCTGATTAATGGCCGCTGATTAGCAATGTTAATGACCAGGTGTCTGTAAGCCGGCCAGATTCTCTCAGCATGGAGGGGCTCCTTATTTAGAGCCTTGGAAAATCCATTCCCAGTGACCCCTTCCCCTCAGCTGGCAGCTCCCGACACTCTCATTACCCCAGAGAGAGGGGCTCAGAGGGAGGCCGGCCCTGAGAGGCGGCGCTGTTCCCATTTCCAGTCAGGCTTGTATTAATTAAGGTCAGGATTGGCCAAGATTGTGGGGGCCTGTCCGGGAACTCGGGGAAGGATGGTGTGGATGAGCGGAGACAAGGAGGAGGAGTTGTTAAACGCTTCAGACGTCAAACACTCCCTTCATCACTAATATATCATGACTGTCATGAACAGAAGTTAGCAAACAAACCAAAGACTGAATTTGCATAAAAGCCAACTTTAACCATGCTGGAAAAAACAGCTTGAACCTGTGTGTTGGTCTTAGCGGGTTTAAGTTGGTCTAGTTGGTCTTCCAGCCTGACAAAGCTGGTGTTAAGATGGTCTAGCAGTTCTCTCAGCCTGGCCACCTGAAAAATGTCTTAAAACCAGCAAATAGACAAGGCTTGGAGACCTGCTAAGCAAACCAGCTTTGCTGTGTTTTTTTTCCCAGCAGCTTTGCTTAGCATTTGTAGCTTCAATGTGTTAGCTACTTTTTATTAGTAGTTTGTGGTTAGGTTTTCCAACTGTCCCATATTAGCCAGGACATCCTGTATTTAGGCAGAAATGAAGATATCCTGTAAGGGACAACTGTTGTCCCATATTTAAGCGGTGAAACGCTGAACATTAAATGTTAACTACAACAAAGTTGTACTACTTTAAATCATAAGTATCAAGTAGCTTGACCAGCTTCAGTTTCCAAGTACATTATCTTACACAACACTGGACTTCAGAAAGTGAAAAGCAATTAAAAGTTGTAATAATGTAGTGGAAATGAATTGTCCTCTAAACATCTAGAAACTAGCACAGAGACACAATGTTCTACCCACAAGCCCCTGCTAATCGGACTGGCGTAATAGCATGCATTGTGAAGTTGAGGAGCTACAGTACTCATGGCTAGCGTGTAATTAAAGAGGCATTTTCTTGCAAAAAGCTTTAACATCCTGGTTATGCTCTTCTTCATTGCCTTTTATTCTAAAAACCTCAATTCATAAGCAACATGAAACCTTGTAGCAACTAGCATGGGATATATCTGAACACTTGAGGTATGGTGAATGCTTCTACCCTGGGTGTTGGTTGACAATGAGAATAGCCTGTTTTGATTGGAAGTTTTTATGTGCCACTTAAACTATAGTCATTTCTGCTATACTTATACAATGAACATTTTGAACGGTTATTCCATGGAATTATAATAATAAAAAATCAGCTTTTTGTAAAATTTTTGTATCAAACATTGTGCACGTGGTCCAATAATGATGATGTGCAATATGATTTATTTAAGTCTCCCACCTTTCCTCGAGAACTGTTCACATATGTTAAATATAGCTGTTCATAAGTCAATAAAATAGGTTTACCACTTACATTTTACCAAGGAACAGTGTATATGAATCAATTATGACAATAACATTCGCAAAACCGACAGTGGTCCGAGGAGGATCATCGATGCGCAAGGGCAATGAAGGATATCCCATCTGGTCTGAACCGACAGAAGGTCTACTGTGGCATAAGTCACAGAAAATTTTAGTGATGGTTATTTGAGGAATGTGTCACAACACACAGTGCATTGCACTCTGCTGCGTATGGGGCTACGTAGCCTCAAACCGTTCATAGTACCCATGATGACCCCTGTCCATTATCGAAAGCGCCTTCAATGGGCACGCAAGTATCTGAACTGGACCTTGGAACAGTGGAAGAAGATCGCCTGGTCTGATGAGTCCCATTTTATTTTACATCACTTGGACAGCTTTTTAAGTGTGCTCCGTTCACTTGGGGATGAGATGGCACCAGGATGCACTGTGGGAAGGCGACAAGCCGGTGGAGGGTGTATGATGCTCTGAGCAATATTCTGCAGGGAAACCCTGGGTCCAGTCATTCATGTGGACATCAATTTGACATGTACTACCTACTGTACCACCTACCTATACTTGTTTGCAGACTAGGTACACCCCTTAAAAGCAATGGTATTCTCTGATGCCTCTTTCAGCAGGATAATATGCTCTGCCACACTGCACACATTGTTCAGGAATGGTTTGAGGAACATGATGAAGAGTACAAGGTGTTGTCCTGGCCTCCAAATTCCCCAGATCTCAATCCGATTGAGCATCTGTGGGATGTGCTGGACAAGACCGATCCATGGCAGCTCCACCTTGTAACTTCCAGGATTGAAGGATCTGCTGCTAATGTTTTGGTGCCAGATACCACAGGACACCTTCAAGAGTCCATGCTTCATTGGATCGGTGCTGTTTTGGTGGCACGTGGAGGACCAAAAGCATATTAGGCATAATGTTTTGGCTAATCAGTGTATCGTTACTTCCTTAAGAATGACGATTGGGTACTTTTTGCAACACTTGAAGCTACTTTTGTATTTGATTGAATTTTATAGCCAATATTTTATTTTAGGTAATTTATTCAGTTGGAGTATTTTATTAGAATTTTGAGCTCCACAGATGAAAATCATGTGGGTTTGGAGTGACATGAGAGTGCATAAATGTCAGAATTTTCCTTTTTGGGTGAAATTTGTTGTACACTGGCTTGTACAACATTAACACATTGACAATAAACGCTGTCTTTACAAAGGTGTTGCTTTCAAAGTTGTGGTAAAATATGACAAACCCCACCACCATGAAGGTAAAAGGGAATGAGCAGTGAAACTACAGCCCTGCACACACACGCAGGTTGGATTTCGTGATAACTCGTGGCTGACACTGTTAGGTTAATTCTGGTCCATTCTCATGCAGGGGGGTGGGAAAGCTCCATTTATCACACACTGTGCCACAGAGCTCTGGTTCCCACACACTCTGGTTACATCATTACCGGGTTTGAGAGTCAACCGTCCAATGGTGCTCTAGGGCACCGGTCAGCTGACCTGGGTATGAAAATATGGCGGAAACTCTATCCCGGCTATGAGGTTTCTGCACAAACCCACTGATAGCCACCTTCTCTCTGCAATTTTCAGATTCTGTTTCACCTTTGCTTTCATGCTAAGCTGTCGGCTTCCCAAAGCCTCGTGAGTGTGTCTGTGTGCGAGCTGGGCTGGGCTGGAGCGAGCATTGTATGTGAAAAATATTGCGGTTGCGATTTAGTTTGCGATTATGATGTTTTTCACATGTTCAACAGCCAAAGGGCCCCCAATTGGTAATTCCATAGTTGTTGCCTAGTTTTTGCTGTCAAAACTACTTTTTGTTGGTTGAACAATTAAATAAACACAAAATATTCAATTTTCCCTTTACTCTAGGCCTTAAAAACATGTAGGCTTATACAAACTATTCTCAGCTGTATATAAGATAGTCCTAAAGAATGAGGCTGAAACTGAAGTTGAACTGATAATTCTTTGGTGTAATTAAATGTAAAATGAAATTTTTTATTAGTTTGTCACCATTTCATTTAATTATTTGTATTCATTATTTTATTATATTTAATTTAACAATACATTTTATTATAGCATGTAAATATTTGATAGAGTACGTTCCATCCTTTTCATTTTGTTGGATGTTGGGAGTGTTATAAGGACGACACGTTCTCTCGTAAACAAATGACAGTAGAATGGATGAAGAGCGGATGTTTCTGGACTCTACAAGTGCTTCTGTTAATGCTGTTTGCTCAGCAATCATTTCATAAAGATGCTTGAATTAAACCGTCCATTTGTGTGAATAAAGCACTTAATGCACGTACGTAAACGGAACCGAACTCTGAGCATTTCTGTTATGCTAAGCTCAAGATGGAGTTGTGGAATACAGAACCGCTCAGTTAACACTGTAATAATGCTTAAAACTTAATATAGACCGGATAGAGCAGCGCAAATAGGCCTAAACTTTGAAGCCAGCTGACAATTTATTTATTTAAATCACAGCCCTTTGCAATTTAGTGATCGCACAAGGTGATAGCACGATTTCAATTGTATTTTTCGATTAATTATGCAGCACTATTACCCAGGTGTTATGCTGGAGCAATGGCACCCCTTTACAATCACGTTTCCCTTTGGGTACAATCGCTCACCTATCTCTCAGTGTAAACGAGTTTCAGCACTCAAATGTGTTGACAGCAGTGCAAAATAAACATGTAGCGTATCTGCATGCTGTAGGTATACTTTCCTGAAATATTAGTTCCTGAAATATAAGTCTATTTCATCTTTTTTTTGCACTCTTGGATTTTTTTGTGTCTTTTTATATCATCACTAGGGGGAGCCAAGAAACAAAGTAAGCAATTTCCCTCCAAAAACACACATAACCCTCCCAAACTATCTCCAGATGTAATAAAGGTCTTCCTATTTATTTATTTATTTTTTCCAAATGTAAAATCAGCTGATAGTTAATGTTGGTGCTGGGCTATATAATACACAGAGGTGGTAGTAATTTCGATGCATGTCAACAATGCAAGCATGTCCTAATTTTCTTTTGTATTTAATAGATTGCAAAAATAAAGCACAGTATTCTGAAACAGCAACCTCAGTTCATGCATTGGTTATTAAATAATCTAATATATATTTGTATTATCATTATTATTTATTTACTTACATTTTCAAATATAAAATGTAAAAATCAACTGATACTGAATCTTGGTGCTGGACTGTACAATACACAGTGAAAGAGGTAACAGGCAAACATAAACAGCTTGCAGTTGGCAGAAGAACAGTTAATCCCATTAATTATTAACAATGCACCATTTATTAAACATTTATTAAACATGTGTGTCTTACAGTGTCAGAAAATGACTTTTCCATAAAGACAATCATTTCCCCCTAGAGAAGGGCATTTAATTTTTCTAAAAATATAAAAAATATTTTATCTTTTATTCAAATACTTTTTTATTCAAAAACAATTTACTTAAATTCTTATTCTGAATAAATAGATTAAGAATATATGACCTCCTCATCATAACATTAAATCAAATTCAAATCATGTTTTATGTGATAATGTGTATAAATAGACTTTTATAATATTAATAAATATATCAGATGTTATAAAATAGTAATAATAAAAAAAATAATAAATTAAACTGGGACATTTATGCCATCACATTTTAAATTTCAGGGACATTTTGGTCACTTTTGGGTGAAATTTTTCCCCGAGTCCACCTTATTTCTGACCTTGGTGTCATATTGCTGAATCAGTAAGCCACTCAAAGCCATGATTTTACATTGTAAAATCACTGTAATGCACAGTCCCTCATTGCTTATTATTAAACATATGTATTAAATGTATGTCAACAATACATGCATACATTTAACTTTTTTTATTTAAAGGGATGGTTCACCCAAAATAGAACACGCATTTTCTTTCCCAATACAATAAAAGCAAATGGTGACTATGGCTAACATATGGGTTTGGAACAACATAAAGGTGAGTGAACAACTCAATCATTTTTCATTAATCAGCCAATCCTTTTAAAAGACAGAGAGAAAAAAGAAACAAATAAATCAATCAAAATGTTAAAATAATGCACTGCATTCTCAAACAACATTGACGTAGACTTCGTCCACATTAATCTGGATAAATGTGAAAACTGCATTTTTGTTTTCGAAATGCTCTTCCATCCACTTTCACATCCATTTTCAAATGTTTTCCAAAAGTTGCTCATCCACACTGAAACGTCTGAAAATGCTTAAATTCCCTTATTGCACATGAGAAATACTCATAAGAACTATGGCCCTGCATCATTTTCATGTTCGCTCTGAAACGCAATTGTCCTCATGTTCCACCACCGGACAGCAATTTGAGTAAACTTCCCGTAAACTTGAGTAAACTTCCCTGAAGGTTATACAAACTAACATTTATCTTTAACAACACAATCAAAGTAAATAGCAGGAACAACAATGCCGCCACAACATTGGCCTCCATCTTGAATGTTTTGGGTTGAATGGATCACATGACTGCGTCACGCGACAACAAATACTTCATCGTTTTCAGATAACTCCATTTGCCCTGTCCACACTATGATACAAAGACAGCATTTTAAAAATGTTCCACTTGGGAGAGTGTTTTCAAAAAGCTCAGTTTTCGCTGGACAAAAACGTTTTCTCAGTGCGGATGGAAGGCCAGAACGTATAGCGAAATTAACACATTTTCAAACAAAAACATTTGTATGATTAGTGTGGACAAGCAGCAGTGGTGCTCACTCAGTGTCCAGAGACTTTTATATAAGGTGTCTACTGTGGCCCTTCTGTTAAACAAACTGTGTGCATCCTGAACGCCTTTGACATTGAAAGTACAATATTAAAAGGCTCTAATCTTCACCACTAAAAATTCTGAGTTCTGGAGAGTTGACACATGGCATTATCAAAACAGTCTTTGATAAAGACTAGCTGGGGATTACATAGCACGTCTCTCAAGTAGATATTAGACAAAGGTCCAGTCTTAAATTATCATTATTAGCACTCAGACAGCTAGTGACCTGACCTCTAAATCAACCTGCCTTCAGTTGGGCAAAATCAAGTACAGAGATTGGCTCCCCTTATTACTGACAATACACTGAAAAACTATTACAGTTGCATTAAATTCCTAATTTAGGCTTGGAACTCGAGCAGTAAGAGTGAGTGACAAGCTGACAAGTCATTCAAAGTGAAACTCGATCACAGATTTTACCTTAAACCCATGGGCAGCTAGGTCCCCTGAACTTGATTGTTAATTCTCATGGCACTTTGACCCAGAGTGAAACCAGATAGGCCTCTGGGTGCAGGGATTGAAGTTCTTCATGTGAAATTATTTGAATGGTGCTTCACACCAATTTACTCATCTGTACTGGACTAAATAACACATGCGTCCATGCCTTGATAACATTAACATCGCATTTCTCTTCTCACCTTAAGAGACCAGACCTGGTGTGTTTTTGTGTGAAAAACATATTCCAGATACAGGAACAGTGTTCTTATTCTTAACTATTAAATACATTTATTACTGCAATTAAAAAAAAAAGATTATGAAATTCTCAGTTCTGCAACCAGAAAAAAAGATTCTTAAGATAATTATAATATTGTATTTACCGCAATATGAAAAAGATAGTCATTATAATATTCTTACTACTGCAATTTGAAAAAAAAGTTTTCATTATGATATTGTCATTACCGAAATGTGAAAAATATAGTAATTATGAAATTTTCATTACTGAAATATGAAAAGATTGTCATTATGATATTGTCATTACCGCTATGAAAATAATATATGGTAATTATGAAGTTCTTATTACAGCAATGTGAAAAGATTGTCATTATGATATTGTCATTTCTACAATGTGAAAAAGATGGTAATTATGATATTGTCATTACCGCAATGTGAAAAAATATAGTAATTATGAAATTTTCATTACTGCAGTGTGTAAAAAGATGGTCATTATGATATTGTCATTACCGCTATGTAAAAGAAATATGGAAATTATGCAGTTCTTATTACCGCAATGTGAAAAGATTGTCATTATGATATTGTCATCACCGCAATGTGAAAAAAGATGGTAATTATATTCTCTCATTACCGCAGTGCAAAAAAGGTCATTTTTATATTCTCGTTACCGCAATATGAAAATAGATGGTCATTTTTATTTCTCATTACTACAATGAGCCCAAAGTATATTTAATTTGTAAACTATTCATACATCATATTACTCCCTTGGTCCTGCCTTTCATTTTCATTGATTTTAATTTTACAAAATCATTGTACTACAGCATCTTATTTTTACTTTAATATGGTCAATTGTTAAAATGTGTTACAGAAATAAGAATCATTATTGAAAACAATGGGAATAATAAAAGTAAAACATCCGGACATGTTGCGGTAATGAGAATTGTGGGTAAACTCTGCTTAAGTGTGCTGAAAATAATGCCACATTGTAAACAATCTTAATATTTCTAAATGTAGGCTTTATTAAATTTTTGCAAAATAATGATTGATTTGGGGTTAAATATGACCAGGACATTTTATTTAGAGGTTTTGAGTGAATCATCCCCCTGATCATTAGGAACTGTTGTTGTATATCTCTAGGACTCTTGTACTGCACTAGAGTAGAACATATACAGATCATTGTTTTATGCATTGAATGATTGGTTGGAAAGTTTTCGCTTTGCGGCTGTTATGTTCATGCTCACTCACACAGAATGACAGCAACCCAGCAGAACAGCAAATAATCTACAATGATTGTTTCATACAACCATACATAAACATCCCCCTGCCCTGTACCTACAGTAAATGTGTGGTTCACTCTACACGAGAAAGCCAAGATACACAGATTAAGCTAACTTGTAAGAGTTCCTCAGTTAACCATAAAAAGAGCACAAGTTCCATCCAAGCAAGCCTGACAAGGCCCTCTGCAATAAACTCCTAATGGAATTACTACTGGTTGCCAATTATGCCACCTTGAATAATTCAAACCCTTGTAAGTACAACCCAAATTTAAACAGTCCTCTCTGCTTTCCTGTACACAGACTCACTAGCTCACAGTGTACATGTGATTATCATCTACCTACCAAACAAACCTGGCAGTGACCGTCACACCATGTGCTCAAGGTCGATAGTTACCTCATTTGCACCTATACCATCGGCTTTTATAGCATCCAGACTACTGCTAATTGAAATAGTTTCACCAAGGTTTGTCGATTGTTATTCCACAGTTTTCCGCTTTGCTCGGCTGCTAGCAAGCTCACGTTGTAAAAACTCGGAAAAAGCTCATCTGATCAAGGTTGGCTTTTCTTTCCGAGCTTGTGTGTTCTTTTCATTTAGTTTACAGCCTGCCTTGCCAGTCTTTTTGTATAAGGTCTAAATGAACTACATTTAGCCTATTCATTACTGCATGAGGATATGCTTTATGTTCTTCTGTAGTCTGATATTAAATAAGACTTTGCATAAATATCTCAGACCTTGTTCAGATGTCTCATACCACCTACGTTATTATTTCAATCAAACTGAACTTTTACATGGTATTTTAAGATGCAAACAGAGCAATATGGACACTTGCAAACTAGTTAAACTAATGTGATTTTGAACTTCTGTGAACTTCACTGTTCAGGTGAATAGCTAGTCTTTTATATATTTTATTGTGGCTATTCATATAGTCACTGCGTTTGGTAGGTTTGTAGTCTAGTTTGCAGTCTTGTTTCCTGAGGTTGAATGATCTGTTTGGTCTCAGGTTCCCAATTAGTTGTCCGTCTTTCCTGCCCCACTGACCCAATGCAAAAATGTTATTTTCTGATTTTGGGTAGTTATTAGCTTAGAAGTATTAATGATTATAGGTAGTGCATTTCTTCACCAGAAATTAGGCTATTAAAAACTTTTTTTTTTAATAAAGTTTAAACGACACTAACTTTAAATACTTTACCCAAGGCTACATTTGAAAAAGAAATGAATTGAAAAGTCTGTCATGATCAATTACTGTACTCAACTATTTATTGCTTATTTGCTCATAGATTTGCTTGCCACGGGACACAAACGTATTTAGAGTTGCAGCTCGCAAAATGGGAAAAGCAACATCAAATTATCTTAAAAATAATCCATGCTATTTGTGCGCTGTATTCCAGCTCTTTTGATGCTGTGTGATGGCTTTGTGTGAAGAACAGATCCAAATGTAAGCCTTTTTGCAGCAATCAGTGTCCCCATGCACCGCAACACCCAAATCCCACTTATTGCCACCTCAACAAGTGTTAAGACAACTGTGATGTCAGTGATGTCAAATGCCATGGGATCTCGCATGTCTTGTGACCGATTGCGACATTCAAATGTTTGGATGTTAATTTCTTTAATAAGATGCCATTGCGTTCTCATATAGGGACCCTTACAAACTTGCTGTAAATTGTCCATTGTCCAAGACATCTCCCTTTACAAAAACAAGAGTTCATGGCCAATTTGCCACAAACTTGACGCAAATTTGCCACTTATTATTTTCACATGTGTAGCCCCCCCGTAGGGCTATGGCAGTACTAACTACGCCACCCCTTGAACAGGACTAGTAAGAGCAAGGGGACTCTATGTTGCAACAAAGAAAAACATGCACAGGCTTGGTTTAACAAAGTAAAAAAAATACAATCTTTATTTTTGTTTCAGTTAAAAATGAGTCGCTTTTGGTTATCAATAAATAACACGAACATACATCATTTGACATAGGGATAAGCCATAGGAGGGTGGGCCACCGGATTACAAGCTTGCCCAGGCCTAGTTTTCAATACCACACGTGAACTAAGGCACACCCTTAAGGTAGAACCAACACTATAAACTCAGCCTACGCAATCACAGCAATCATGCTCCTTGAGCCATTTCTAAAAGGTGCACATGTCACAGCATTACACTGCACACATTGGTTCCAAAATGGGTGAAGCACTAAGGAAACTAGGCTAGAACCTGGTGCGCTAGTCTATCCTATGGGCCCTATCCACCCCAAGACTATTACTGGGGAGAGGGATAAAACCAACAACAAATAAGAAAAGAAGAAATCGCTAGCCGGTGGTCACAATTGGTTCACTAACACAAATCTCTTACAACCCACCAGTTAGCGAGAAAAGAAAAGAAAAAAAAAGAAATAAACATTACCGAAAAGTGTCTAAAAAGCAGCACCTGCACATTCATACACATTTAAACATATTCAAGAGAACAGCAGCCGACAATGGATTGGCTGTAGCCTCTGCCTGCCGTCTAACGATTGCGTGGGTAGACAGTGTTTCGGCGGTTCACCACTTCACCAGGGTCACGAAACGCTCCTCTGTGTTCATCAATCTAGGCATTCCAACATGTTTCGGAAGCATACACACACCAACAGTAGTGCTGTTGGCAGTCACTCGCAACACCTTGCACTATAAACAGCACCCCGGAACACTGCTGCACTCCAGCCCGTTGGCAGCTAGCTACAATGTATCACTCCCGGCATGAGGACCCCAGGTGCCTATATACCTGCCTGCTCTCAATTTCTAACCACTCCCACTCACATTAGGCACCGTAGCAACACGGGGGGAGTGAAAGCGAGCCGAAGCGGTGAAGGAACGAGATGAGAGAGAGAAACAATGACCGTCTCAAACCCACAGGCTACAATCCACCCCCTCCAAATGAATCGGCGTCCCAACGATGACACCTCATGTCCGGGAGTCTTCATCCTCTATTTCTGATGGACCATAATTTATGCCCCTAGTCGACCTGGGTAGATGGTAAGGATTGGAATGTTGCCCTGCCGTAGACCTCGCTGAACGGCGCATGGCCACAGTGTTGTCCTCAGACACCTCAGCTGTATCTTAAATGTCACTTTCCTCCAACGCTGAAGTGCCGGTTGAAGCAGGTGCAGCTTGGGGCTCTTGTTCAGCACCATACCAAATGATCAC